>NC_133652.1:8411792-8718505 GCF_009905375.1 Apium graveolens
TAAGTTATGATCCGAAAATATCCGAACCGAATTTAATCCGAAGAGAATTTTGTTCGATCTTAATCCAAATTTTATCCGATTTTAATCCGAATTAGACCCTAACCAAATCACATCCGATCCGATCCGAATGGTCTTCAAATATATCATAATCCGAAAGTAGATTCGATCCGAAATTGATCCGGTCGGAAACCAAAACAGTTATTCGAATTGCCAGGTCTAACTGTAACCGATAGTTTTAAATATTGAGCTACAAATCACACTTATGTAAATATCAATAGTGATAATTTCACATGTGGTGGTTCTGAATGGCTATGGATGATATGAAGGTCAATTGTGATGTTACTAATTTCACAGTCGGGTTGCATTATATGTCATTTTAATACTTTTTAGATTAAAAAATTTAGATATTCTACGTGTTAAGCATCTGAACCTATTTGTTTAGATTATTTTATATTTCACAATCAGATTTTAGTTGACATTTCAGAGTTTTTTTCGGCTCGATTTCAATATTTTAATGACTTTTTTGCTTGTTCGCCCAAATTTTTTTAAAACTCTAAACTTTCTTTCATAAATTAAATTACATATACTAAAATTATAAAGATATAATTATTTAAGAAAGATATAAACCTACTTTTATCACATTAAATTTATTTTGTAAACAATAAGTTCACACCTTTTTATGCTAAAATGTATTATTAAAAATTAAACTATTTTTTCTCAAAAAATTATAAATTTATCTCTTATCATGTCATGTCATTTTTATTAATATTTAGATTCTTGTATTTCTGTATTACAAACAATTAATAATATCAAAAACAAGTATTTTTATTTTTGAATTCAAATTCATAGCTATTCAATTTTGCCAAGATATATATTTTAACATTTTTAAATCACGAGATGATTCTAGATCCAATAATTGAAGTTTAAATTATAAATATAAATAAAAACAATAGATCTAAACCTTTTTTTTACGACCCCTATGCCATTGCAACTTTCTAAATATAAATTTTATTTCTTTTTATGTTCCACATTATAGTATACACTTATTTCTCTTTCAATTTAAATTTATTGAATTTAATCTACGGACAATAAAAAGGTTTTAATTTCATAGTTTTAGTTTAGTTCTGAATTGAAGTATCATAATATATAAAGGTTTTCTCTTTTGATTTTAGCTTTATTACTTATGAGATAATTTTATTTTTCTTATTTCAATTTATTTATATTTAATTTATTATCAATCAACTACATCCTATTTTAAAGTATTTTTTAGAATTTAGTGTGTTATATATAAATTAGAAATATTATATGACATAATAAAATTATAATTATGCAAAATAAATTTATTTTTAAGTTCACAAAAAATATACAAAAAAAATTACTCATACACCATACTTACTTATCTTATAAGTGTGACCCGTGACTCTAGAATACTGATCAAAAGACTCAAATATTATTTGTTGGCGGTCTTAAATTTAAAATGATTTATTAAAACTAAAAATTATACCAATATGGTTTTATTAGAATATATTTATTTATATTTAAATATGATATTTAACTTTTTACTTAAATATTGTTGTAGATTGTGTTGGATCAGTTTCCTTTTCTGTAGCACTACTTGGCCTTTTTGCTTTGGCCTTAACTCTGTTCCCTTTAGCCCACTCTGGCTTGGGTTCTTCTTCATTCAATTTCTTCTCACTTTCTGTTGTGATAAGAGGCTTCTCAATTTTCTGTTGAGCTTTTTTGGTTGCCTGTTTTTTCTTAGATTTTAACCTCAGCTTCTCTTCCTTTTTGGCTTCACCAAACTGAGGGTGACCATTAATCACACATATCTGTTTTTCATGTCTAAAAATTCTTGCCATCCTTCTCTTCAGTATAAAGTCCTTGATAATCTTGAAGCTATCAATTGATCTACCCAACAACTTCATTTCATCAAGTCTAGGAGGTGAATAGGCTTGGTCCATTGTGTTTTTGCTTGAGAATTTGGAGGAATAATTTTTAGGCTTCAAAACCACAATGGACTTTTGTTGTTTTTTCATAGAAGATTGACCTATTTTACAATTTCCTAGCTTCATCTCTTCTAAAGTAATTGACTTCAACTATGTAGAATGCCTCACAGATTTTGCTTGATTAGCAGTTGAACCAAATACTTGAGCAATCATGTCATCAATCTATTTTCTCTGTTCTTTTATCTTGAGCTCAGCTGCTTGCAAGATTTATAAGATCAATGCTATCAAAGGAAGGTGTCTTTGAGATAGTAATAGCTGGCACTATCACTTTGTTGACTTGAATGTGCACATCCTTCTCCCCCTTTTTGTTAGCATCAAGTAAAGCAGGGTTTGAAGTTTTAGCAGCCACTAACTGTTGTAGGAATTGAACCTGTGTTTCTTGTCCTTCCAATATCTTGGCCACAAAATGTTCAACTTTTGAGAGTCTATCAGTGAGGGCCTCAAATTTTCTTGCCAAATCATTTTCTTTCCTGAGCTTGAGCTGCACTTCTCTCATAGTTGACTATGGAAGCTTCTGTTCAATCTTCTCATTCAACTCTTTCTGAACTACCTCAATTGAATTCTTCATGCCATCCACAACTTGAGTCTGTTTGAGATTTTGAATTTTGTGTAATTGGAGAGACTCATGATGGGCTTTTAGCTGAACTTTGGTGCTGGCATCTGTAGTGGCTTGAATGGCTGACTGAGTTTATCTAATTAGTTTGAACATGTTTAATGTGAAGTAATGATAGCTGTAATACTTACTGAGCATCCATTCTGGAGTTTATGTAGAAGAACTAGGGCCTTCATCTCCCCGTAAGTTGGTGCCAGCTTCATCATCAAAATCATCTGGAAACTCAAAATCACCATAAGATCCAAAGTTTGAGTCCACATAATTAGCTGTAGGAAGTAGAGTGAACAAAGCATCCTTAGCCCTTTGCATAGATACTGTTGTGTGTAATTGATTGAGTGTCCTTTCAGTCTCCTCATTGCCCTGAACATCCAATATTTGGTAGGCTGTAACAGGGTGAGTAAATGTCTCAGCATCTAGGAAAATAGAATCTATAACAACTTTGTATTCTTGTTAATATAGACTTTTCCTTGCAACCTCATTGACATTCATTGACTCACTTGCAATGGCTTTTAACCTTATCTCTCCTGAACCTGTCTTTCTCTCATAATCTCTCTTTTTTTATATACAGGGCTCTCCATGACTCACCACCCTCACACACTCACCTTCACTATCTAAGGCGGGACTCCGTTCATTCTCTTTAGCCATGCTGGAAGAAATAACATGCATAGGTTCACTCTTTTCCTCTCCTTTTGGTTGGGAGCAACCGAGTCTCTCACTCAATTCACTCCATTCCCTCAAGCCTAAGAGTGATTGGACAACTACTAAATCATCTGCACTTGTAATAGATTTAGATATACCAAGTTGTACAGTTACATTCAACGGATGTGAAATATCAGTTGAAAGTGTAGTTAAAATTATCAACGGATGACTGCTGTGAAGTACATCCGTTGAAAGACAATCACTTCTCGACGGCTGATGAATATCCGTTGAGGAAGAAGAAATAATGAAAATAGGAGTTGAAACTATTGTTGAGTCTATGGAGATTGATTTTAAGTTTTGTTGCATAGACACTTGAATAGTTTGAGAAAGAAATGGCATGTGATCCAACAAATCATCTATAAGATGATGATCACTTGCTTGCGATTTTGGCTCCTCCATGAATTTGAGAGATGAAGAATCGGGACTTAATGTTTTGATCATATCCCCAGTGGAGCCACATCAATCTGACTTTGAGAAGGTGTATTAACTGAGTCTTTGACTGCAATTGGCACTGTGTGTGCACCTTGTGACTCCCCCATTGGTTTAGCCTTATTCTTTTTAATGTAGGTTTATGTTCGATCAGTGTCCCTACCCGAGTGTCCCTACCCCTTTTGTTCTATATTCTTGGAGAAGAGCCTGTTTCAATAGTTGCACCCTTTTGGGAGGATGCATAAATGAGGCTATTTCCTTTTGAACAACTACGGGGACTATAGTGTGGTTGGTTTGGGTGACACTTGCCTCACACACCTTATCCAGGAGCTTCTTTAATTTTTACCCTTCCGTCACCAAGCTCACTACCCTCTACACTCCCTTTAAGGGTTGTGGTAGTTTTAGAACTGGTGTCTTTTGAGAGACACTAGAGGTTGGTTTCTTTGTTTTGGCGTGTAATCTTCTACTACTTTTTATGTTTTAGAAAGGGTGGTTACTTGACATATATCTATATCATTTATTTTGTTGTACAAGTTTTTGTTGCCATTTTACTTGAGTTGTTTGTGTAAAGATTGTATCTTAATTATACATATAATTTGATATATTATTTTTGTTGAATAAGTTGTGTATATGAATTTTACCTGTTGCATGAACTCATATTAAAAACTATTTAATTTTGCCAAGATATTTAAACATTTTTAAATCATGAGATGATTTTATATTCAATAATTGAAGTTCAAACTATAAATATAAACAAAAATAATAGATCTATACATTTTTTTCACAATTTATGACCTTTATTCGAGCTTGCTAAATATAAATTTCATTTCTTTGTCTGTTCTATATTATACATTTATTTCTCTTTCAATTTAAATTTATCGAATTTAATCTACCGACAATAACAAGGTTCTAATTTCATAGTTTTAATTCAGTTTTGAATTGAAGTATCATAATATATAAAAATTTTGTCCTTTGATTTTAGCTTTATTACTTTTGAGATAATTTTATTTTTCTTATTCACTTTATTTATAGGTAATTTATTATCAATCAACTATATCCTATTTAAAGTAATACTTTTTTAGAATTTATTTTGTTAAGTAATACCTCCTCGTACCTTTAACTGGAAGTCTTACAACCCCAACAACATCTAATCCATATTCTGTCACAATCAGGAAGAGATCTTTAAAGACACCTGCAGCTCTAAAATTTCTCTCATGACAGGGTGACATTATGCACCAACAGATTTGTACCATGAAAGGAGAACATAACAAATGCAACAAGAATTTGGACCAGAATATACTAATACTAAAATAGAAGCTTAACATATAACTTCTATATAAGAGGAGGATCTTTAGAAAATAATTTTGCCATGGACGAGAAAATACTTTACAAATATAAAGTGCAACCCAACAATATTCTTGTAAATAAATACACCTTGATTCGCCTAACGATTCCTAATGACAAAATGAGCAGTCACATACTCACATACAGCACCTTAAGGGCTTTCACCCAGCTTGGAGGCCTCTAAGATACCTAGTTTCTAAGTACCTCAGTATACAAGCAAATTAATAAGCATGAAACTTTACAGATTACTACCCCTGGCTTTACATCATAACTGCAGAATTTAAAAACTTTAAGCTTACAGGAAATAAGTAGTGACAATACTCATACATGATAAGGTATTACCCCCTCCCCTCCCCCACCCCCAAGACATAGCAGTTCACGTATTAGTATCACATTACAGCATACACTCAACAACAAAGATCAATGCTCATTGCTCCTAAGACCAGAACAATATTTCCTAGCAGGAGCCTTAAAATACAATGACCAACTTTACAACCTCACTCTGTCAGATATGTTTCTACTTCATTACAGACAAACACCAACAACACACGTTAGTGCTTCATGCAGTTTGGCCGCCTTGTCCACAGAATCTTTTTGCAGTTATACAAATATAGAATTTTTGGTTTTCCCTGCAAATATAACAATGGGCAGGTTTAGTCACCAAAACAATTTCTGCACCTGGAGGGTTGGAATAGAGATGAAATTTACGAAAACCTATACAAGCCAACAAATTTTCAAAACATAGTAACATCAATTATTAATGGTTAACAACTTAACATCAGATTCATACATGGATATACACATATAGCACAATAAGGAAACATTACCATGTACGTCATAACCTCGAAAGTGAGGATAATGCATTGAAGGTAATAAATTATCAATGGGGCAAACACTAAAATTAGTTATTTATAAGAAAATACTCCGACAAAAACACAAAGTTTATAATGTATTTAAAAAAATATTTTGAGAGATAGTGTAGGACGTGCACCTGGGTTTTAGGTAGTAGTACGTTAGTCAGACTCTTTTAATAATTTCTGGTATGCACTGATTTCAGTTTAATCCCAATAGAAGTTTTTATTCAGAAATCTCTACAGTTGTGTTCTATAATCAGTTTAGTCTCTACATTTGGTATCAGAGCACTCTATTCTTTCTTCTACCTGACTCACATCTCATTGGCATACAAGATGGCTAAGTCGAGCAAGCACAAGGAAGGACTGATTGGGTTGAGTTTTCCCATGCTAACAAAGACAAATTATACTGCTAGGGCAATGAAGATGCGGATATTTATGCAAGCACATAGCGTGTGGGAAGCAATCGATCCCAAGGATCCAAAGGCTGCTGTGGAAGACAAGATCGACAAGCGAGCTTTGGCTATGATCTATCCGAGTATTCCAGATGAATTGATGTTGACGCTTGCAGAACGGAAAACCGCAAAGGACGCCTGGGAGGCAATAAAAACGGTGTCACTAGGGGCTATAAAGGTCAAACAAGCAAAGGCTCAAACACTTAAATCTGAATTTGAATCTTTAAATATTAAGGACACAGATCAATTAGATGATTTCTGCATGAAATTAAATGGCCTGGTTGCGAGAATCAGGGCACTTGGAAAGACTATTGGAGAAGAATACGTTGTGAAAAAATTGCTAAGGGCGGTGCCTGCCAAATTTCTGCAAATAGCGTCAGCTATCGAGCAATTTAGAAATATTGAAACTATGTCGGTTGAAGAAGTAATAGGCTCACTAAAAGCTCACGAGGAACGACTATCTAGTCAAGGTGATAGAAAAGAAGAACAACAACTCCTTTTGACCGAGGAGGAATGGTCACGACGTGAGAACAACACTGGAAAGCTCCTGCTTACACGCGAGGAATGGTTGAGAAGGTCGAATAGAGGTGGGTCTCAGGTTGGAAATGACCACCATGACAGAGATAATCAGGATGGTCGAAGACGAATTGATAGAGGAAAACTAAAATATTTCAACTGTGGAGCCTATGGTCATTTTGCCATTGAATGTAGAAAACCAAGGAGGGACAAAATACAACGTGGAGAAGCCAATCTAACACAAACATATGACGAAGAACCTGCACTCTTAATGGCCATGAATAATGAAGGTGCAGACGACATGATTCTCTTGTCTGAAGGTGCAGGCTCGAACACAAAAACTTTGGAGGAGGACATCTGGTATCTAGATAATGGGGCAAGTAACCATATGACTGGGTACCGTGAAAAAATTCAAACTCTGGATAAAAAATGAAGGGGCAGGTTAAATTTGGCGACGGATCTCTGGTACAAATCGAGGTGAAGGGCACAATAAGAATTGTTTGCAAGAATGGCGAGACACGAGCACTACAGGATGTGTATTATATATCCACGCTGAAGAGCAATATTATTAGCCTTGGTCAGCTTTCTAAAGAAGGAAATCGAGTGGTATTTAATGGAGAAAACTTGTGGGTCTATGATAGTTGTGGGAGGCTGGTTATGCACGTAAAATGCTCTCCAAATCGTCTCTACAAAATACGCATTGAAGATACCAAGGAAGTTTGCTTACTTACAAAGGAGGAAGAAAAGGCATGGTTATGGCATGCACACCTAGGCCTCGTCAATTTTAATGCAATGCAGCTGATGTCTAGGAATCAAATGGCACATGGTCCGTACTGATCGTGGGGGTGAGTTTTGTTCCAAAGAATTTGAAGACTTTTGTGAACAAGCAGGCATTTTGAGGCATTATACTGCGCCCTACACACCACAGCAAAACGGTGTAGTAGAACGCCGTAATCGTACAGTGGCAGCAATGACTAGAAGCTTGCTCAAGGAAAGGGGAGTTCCTGCACAGTTCTTGGGCGAGGCTGCTAGACATGCCGTATACATCTTAAACAGGCTCCCAACTCGAGCATTCTCACACATAACTCCGTATCAGGCATGGTGTGGTCACAAACTATCTGTTGAATCTCTGAAAATCTTTGGTTGCATCTCTTATATGAAAATTCCAGCCGTGTTCACTCACAAACTCGATGATAGAAGTAAAATGTTAGTTCACTTTGGACGAGAACCAGGAACTAAGGCGTATCGATTGTACGACCCAGATTCCGGAAGAATTCATGTAAGCAGAGACGTTATATCAACGAAGGAAAAGGTTGGAATTGGCATAAAGGTGCAAACCAAATCGCTGATAGGTGCACTCAAATCAACGCTTCCTAATTTCAAATTAATTTTGACATTGATGCACGAGAAATATATGAGCAACACGTACCAGAAAATTCTGAGTTTTTTAGTGAAGATTCTAACTCCAAGAGTGCTGCCTCACCAGAAACACCATTCACATCAGGGTCTGTTTCTTCATCTGACATTGCAGGAGACTCAGGTTCTAGTGGTTCCAGCACTGATAGTGAACCAAGACGCATGAGACAACTCTCAGACATTTATAGAGTCACTGAGGAAGTGGAAATTGAGGATGAATTGCTGCTAACAAATGTAGATGCACCAATAAATTTTGAACAAGCTGTCAAAACTGAGGCTTGGAGGGATGCAATTAATACATAAATTACTACTATAGAAAAGAAAAAGACGTGGCAACTTACAAATTTGCCAAAGGGCCATAAACCAATCGACTTGAAGTGGGTGTTCAAGTTGAAAAAGGATCAAAATAGAGAGGTAATCAAACATAAAGCTCGTTTGGTGGCTAAGGGCTACAAGGAGCGCTATGATATTGATTATGACGAGGTTTTCACCTCGGTCACAAGATTAGAAATGGTTCGCTTACTTTTGGCATTGGCAGCCAAGAACGAATGGGAAGTACATCACCTTGACGTCAAGTCCTCTTTCCTAAGTGGTGTTCTCTCGGAAGAAGTCTATGTTTCTCAACCTAAAGGCTACATGAAAAAGGGGCAAGAACACAAAGTTTATAGATTATTCAAGGCCCTATACGGGTTACGACAAGCACCCCGGGCTTGGTACTCACAGTTAAACAAGTGCTTGTTGAAGCTTGGTTTCATGAAATGTCCCTATGAACATGCTGTTTACACATGAAAGGAAGGGTCTGAAATTTTGATTGTGGGCGTCTATGTTGATGATCTAATTCTCACTGTCACCACTGTTTCTAACATTGTCAAATTCAAAGGGGAGATGAGTCGTGAATTTGACATGACTGATCTTGGAAGATTATCATATTACTTGGGCTTGGAGGTCGAACAAGGCAGTGGTTACATCAAACTTAAACAGACTGCATACGCAACAAAGGTGCTTCAAAATGCAGGTATGAGTGACTGCAAGGCTGTGACGTATCCCATGGACTTCAACCTG
Organism: Apium graveolens; assembly: GCF_009905375.1. Classification (NCBI taxonomy): domain Eukaryota; kingdom Viridiplantae; phylum Streptophyta; class Magnoliopsida; order Apiales; family Apiaceae; genus Apium; species Apium graveolens. The sequence continues at coordinate 8,421,184 of NC_133652.1, forward strand.
TAGATCGATGCTGATTCAAATGGTGAACTGGTAAATTCAACTCATTACAAGAGCTTGGTTGGAGGGTTACGTTACTTGGTTTACACTCGTCCTGACATAGCATATGCTGTAGGAATAGTCAGTCGCTATATGGAGAAACCCACTGTAATGTATCTGAATGCCATAAAGAGAATATGTTGGTATGTCAAAGGTACTCTGCACTACGGTTTGGTATACACAAAGGGACGTGGAAACTATATTCTGTCAGGATTCTCTGATAGTGACTTGGCTGGGTGTGTAGAGGATAGAAAGAGCACGAGTGGGATGGCATTTTATCTTGATGAAAGCTTAATTTCTTGGGTGTCACAGAAGCAGCGTTGTGTGGCTCTTTCATCATGTGAAGCTGAATTTAAGGCAGCCACAACCGCTGCGTGTTAGGGCATATGGTTGTAGCGAGTTCTTGTTCAGATCTCAGATATCAAACCAGGTCCTGTTGTTATATATATCGACAATAGGTCTGCGACTGATCTAGCAAAGAATCCAGTTTTCCACGCACGTAGTAGGCATATTGACGTGCGATACCATTTTATTCGAGAATGTGTTGAGCAAGGTCTGATCGTAATCAAGCATATCAATACAAGTGAGCAGCGTGCAGATATACTAACTAAGGCTTTGTCTGCGGCTAAATTTTAGAAAATGAGAAGCTTGCTTGGAATGAAGAATTTAGAACATGTTTAGACTAAGGGGGAGCATGTTGGGTTTATTATCAAAACATGTTCCTCGTACTTTTATTTGTTTCTGCATTTGAATAAATTATGTACGTTGTAGAGTCAGACTTGGTCTGAAGTAGTTGAAAGTTTGTAGGAGATAGTGTAGGACGTGCACCTGGGTTTTAGGCAGTAGTACGTTAGTCATACTCTTTTATTAATTTCTGGTATGCACTGATTTCATTTTAATCCCAATAGAAGTTTTTATTCAGAAATCTCTACAGTTGTGTTCTATAATCAGTTTAGTCTCTACACTACCTTCTTAAAATGTGATCTGTTCCTATATCTTGTGGAAGCTCGGCCATGATCCCAATCATCGTTGTGCTCCCTGTATCGGTGCTCCCGGTCGTACCTGTCCCTATGGTACCTCTCTCTCTCTCGTTCATCTCCCTCTCACACCTCTCCCTTTGGTAACTCTCCCTGTAATACCTCTCCCTAACATACCTGTCCCTTCCATGACCCCTCTCATCACGATGCCTCTTATTAGAGTTACCTGACCTGTCACGTTCAGATTCTCGATCTTTCTCACCCCAGGCACCATATGACTCTGAAAATTTGTAATGGCCCTCTCCATATTTATACTCAGAACCCCCTTCTTCACCACCATAACTACACTCTCTTAGTCTTTGGAAGTGTTCCTCTCCCCCACGTATACCATCATTCCACATTCCTGAATGAGGTCCCTCCATTCGAGAACTACCCATCATCCCCATTCTATATCATCCCCATTCTATTAGCAGACATTCCCTTGCCAAATATAGAAGATTCGACATGATGAGAGACACAAGGATATTCCATAGCAGGACCTGTAAAATCTCCATAACCAGGTCCTCGACCACCAGGCAGACATGTGCCCCTCATAACACTTCTTCTTGTTCCGCTACTCCTCACAGTCCTGGTGCTTCCTCTTCCCGCTCTACTACCTCTTTCTGCATTATCATTCATAGGCCTCTTCTCTGGCTCATATTGAGATTGAGGTTGGACTTGGAATTTCTTTTTATATAAGAAACGACCATCTTCCATAAAGCATCCGAAGAAGCAAATTCCAGCGTGCAAGCTCTCCCATTAAAAATGTATCCGTTCATTCCTTCTTTGCACAAGGCTGCAACAATTGAGTCATAAAACTCAACCTGACAATATCCTCTGGACTTACCATTAGCTTTCTCATCGAAGAACTTAATCTCTTCAAGCGTCCCATATTTAGATGAGACACTTTCGATTTCTGTATCTGTAGTCCACCAATGTAACTCTCCAACAAGGAGAATAGTCTCACCATTATCTCCAGTTGGCCTAACTGGGTTATCATTAGATATAAAATGATGATTCACATTTAAATTATCATTTGAAACATTAGGTGACATCTGTGGAATACTTGTGTCAGGATCAAGGGAAGGCACATACTCATCAGCAACTTTACACAACGTATTAGAAGGGTAAATGCCAATGCTAGTATTCACCGCACCATTAGCAGATGGACCTGGCGACTTAGACAGATGAAGCTGAAGAAATCCCACATTAATATTGAGGTCACCGTAAAGTTCATCGCACATATCATCTTCGTCAATCACTTCATTATCTGCACCACTAGAAGAAGGACCTTGCGCCTCAGACAGCTGAAACTTAATTCCCTCTACAATATTGAGATCATCATAGAGCTCATCATAGTGAACAACACCTTCATAGTCTAATTGCTTTTCAGACTTCGGATCCATTCTCACTAATTGAAGAGAAATAAATGTAAAAATATAGAAGGAACACCTAATTGAGCCAAGAAAAATAGAACCAGAACAAAAGCAACATGAGATATAAGAACATAGTTAAGTTGCATTCAAACAAGGAAGCTTCATTGTGTTACATCTCAGTCGCTAGATTTATAACTATTTGTGTAATTTTTTTCATATTTCTTTCTGTTTGATTGTCAATCCATGAAATGTTCAGGTATGTATCTTTTTTATTCTCCATGTATATGTTACTAGTTTATTTATGTCAATATTTAATTCATATAAGTAAGGGTAAAACTAATTTAACAACAATTGAAACTAGTTTGTAGCACTTTAAAATGATAGGTAAGGAACTTCAATATTTGAACCCTACATTATCGTTAACGAATTGAGGAAAGAAATACAGTAAATTTGAATCCTAATTTAAGGTTCAATAGGTTCAAATACTAAAATTTCGCCATGCGTATATGAGTTGTGATTACAAAAAATGACATATATAAACCAGGAACACATACATGGAGAATAATGACACAATACCATAACATTTCACAAACTGACCATCCAAAAACAAGAATTTATCAATATATCTCTAATACAAAGAGGTCAATTCATATTTAAAGCTTATTCAACAAAAGAAGAAATATTAAATTGTATTTCCAAGTAAAAAGATACATTAATGTTTACGTAAACATCTCAAGTAAAACAACAACATAAAGCATATACAACATATCAATAAATGATACAAATATCCTCATGGTGCATAAACGGGTGTATACAAAGATAAATGCCCACATCTCGAAATTTAAAAAAACATACAAGAACTTATCCACATCTATCACATACAAAGAGGTAAAATTCAAATACACAGCTTATTCAACAAGAATAATATATCAAATATATATTTATAAGATACAATCTATGCACAAACAACTCAAGTAAAACAACGCTAGAAGTTTGTACAACAGAATAAATGATATAGACATATGTTAAGTAAAGAGTCCCTTTAAAACATTAAGTTAGCTAGTGATAAATAGGTCGAAACAAAGAGAAGTTTGTACAACCAATAAATGATATAAATATATGTTAAGTAATCGGTACTCTAAAAGACTAAGGTAATAGAGGACAAACAAGTCTAAACAAAGATAGATGCCCATATCTTGAATTTACAGAAACTAAACAAGAAAATGTTCAGATCTACATACAAAACCGTAAATTAATATCAAGCAACAAAAATAGCATGATACAACAAAATAAATGATATAGATCTCCACATGATGCATAAACAGGGAAAAACAAAGATACCCCTCATCAAATTATAAAAAGAACACAACCCACAAAGGCACATCAAAAAAATGAACAGAAGGGTGAGAAATTACCAAAATTGAGTGAATTGGCCAAGATTTTGTACAACTTGTCTCTGATAAATACAAGGGGGAGAGAAATGAAGGCTGCTAGCTGTTTCTTGCTTTGAATATAAGATATAGATGATTGTATGTATGTGTATCTGGTTTTGCTCATACACTGCAAGGTGGTGCAAGAGTGGCAAGAGAGTGTTTTGATAAAAATGCCTGGGAGTGGTACTGTATTTATTTTTTTATTTTGATTACATGATATTCTTTAACATGGTGTATACTATAAGAATAAATTAAATGTTGGGTGATAATGATGACATCTTTTATTCATTTTCTTTATTTGGTAAAAATTCAAGCCAAATTCATTTCTTATCTTGTAACCGTTTCTTATTTTCCAAATGACATTCTAATTTGACCCGGTTATATTAAAAATTGAAAAATATAAAATTAAAGGAAAATACTAAAATGAGATTGTTATAGATATTTTAAATTTTATTTAATTGACATATTCAATTGAGATTTTAAAGATTTTTCTAAATATTACAGATACAGTGTATTTGATTCGTATTTAAAAAAAATCATTGTAATCTGGTGAAAATTCAATTGAATCCAAAAATATTTTATCTTTCACAATTGAGTGATGAAAGGTATTTTTCATGAGAATTTAAAATATTAAAATTTTGATTCGTAGTTAATTTAATTTTTTTTAAAAAATCATAAAAAAATTGATGAGCGTAAATACAAGTAAATTTAGAACTATTGAGCTATAGTTGGGCTTGAGCTAGGTACTTGCAAAACAGACTTTTGCATCACATATGTGACTTGTTTAAGTTGCAATGATATGACTATTATTTTCTCTCTTACTTCAAGTCTAGGGATTTGAGAGTCCGACTTTCCTTTGAAGCTTCTAGTTGACATTTATTTACTTTTCGACCATTCATCTTTCTATTTCTTCATTTTCTCTTTTTTATATAAGTTTTTTTCTAATAAAATCAGGAACTAATTCTTTTTCAATGAGAACTTGTTGAGTATCTTGTTATCAAAATTATTAGTTCTACCCATTTTTTTTGAGATATTAATGTGTTATGTGTTGACATTGTTGTGTATCTTATTACGGGTTTCATTAGTTCTCCTAAGAAATATTTTATACGATATTTTGAAAGATGTATTACACCTGGGACATTAGTAGATGGATATTGTAAAAACTCACATTTAGCACCAAAAAGTTGTTCAAATTTTGAAGGTATTTGTTACATGTTACTCTAACTAGATATGACAAAATAGGTTTGGATCCGGATAACTGAATTGAAATTCATGAAACCGTGATCCGATCCGAGATCCGAATTATAAAATCCGATAATTATCCGAAAACCGATTTAAACCAATTCGAAAAATACCCGAATCGAAAATTTAACCGATCGAAATGATCCGAGATATAAGATCCCATTATAAATTGGAATTGATTAAAACCGAATAATATATTAAGTGAACCGAATATGACCCAAAATAAGCAAAATTTATAATTTATACAATTTTATATTTATGATAACATACTTATTTAATCATATTCTTTTATAAAAGTACATTATATTATATAAAAATACTAAATTAAATAAAAAAGATATTTTTTAAATCTCAAAAATTAAAAAAATAAATAAGTTATGATCCGAAAATATCCGAACCGAACTCAATCCGAACAAAATTTTGTCTGATCTTAATCCGAATTTATCCGATTTTAATCCGAATTAGACCCTAACCAAATTACATCCGATCCGAATGGTCTGCAAATATATCATAATCCAAAAGTAGATCCGATCCGAAACCAAACCGGTTATTCGAATTGCGAGGTCTAACTGTAACCTATAGTTTTGAATATTAAGCTGCAAATCACACTTATGTAAATTTCAATTGTGATAATTTCACATGTGGTGGTTCTCAATGGCTACGGATGATATGGAGGTCAATTGTGATGTTACTAATTTCATAGTTCGGTTGCATTATATGTCATTTTAAGACTTTTTAGATTAAAAAATTTAGATATTATACGTGTTAAGCATCTAAACCTATTTGTTTAGATTATTTAATATTTCACAATCAGATTTTAGTTGACATTTCAGAGTTTTATTTCAGCTCGATTTCAATATTTTAATGATTTTTTTCGCTTGTTCGTCGAATTTTTTTTAAAACTCTAAACTTTCTTTCAAAAATTAAACTACATATACTAAAATTATAAAGATATAATTATTTAAGAAATATATAAACCTAATTTTATCACATTAAATATATTTTGTAAACAATAAGTTCGCATCTTTTTATGCTAAAAGGTATTATTAAAAATTAAACTATTTTTTCTCAAAAAATTAAAAATTTAACTTTTATCATGTCATGTCATTTTTATTAATATTTAGATTCTTGTATTTCTGTATTACAAACAATTAATAATATCAAAACAAGTATTTTTATTTTTGAATTCAAATTCTTAACTGTTCAATTTTGCCATGATATATATTTTAACTTTTTTAAATCACGAGATGATTCCAGATCCAATAATTGAAGTTCAAATTATAAATACAAATAAAAAAATAGATCTAAACCTTTTTTTATGACCCCTATGCCATTGCAACTTTCTAAATATAAATTTCATTTCTTTTTATGTTCCACATTATAATATACACTTATTTCTCTTTCAGTTTAAATTTATTGAATTTAATCTATGGACAATAAAAAGGTTTTAATTTCATAGTTTTAGTTTAATTCTGAATTGAAGTATTATAATATATAAAGGTTTTATCTTTTGACTTTAGCTTTATTACTTATGAGATAATTTTATTTTTCTTATTTCAATTTATTTATGTTTAATTTATTATCAATCAACTACATCCTATTTTTAAGTAATATTTTTTTTACAATTTAGTTTGTTATATATAAATTAGAAATATTATATGACATAATTAAATTATAAATATGCAAAATAAATTTATTGTTAAGTTCACAAAAAATATGCAAAAAATTTAAATTACTCATACACCATACTAACTTATCTTGTAACTATGACCCGTGACTCTTAGAATACTATCCAAAGACTAAACCATTATTTGTTGGCGGTCCTAAATTTAAAATGATTTATTAAAACTAAAAGTGATATCAATATTGTTTTATTAGAATATATTTATTTATAATTAAATATGATATTTAACTTTTTATTTAAATATTGTTGTAGATTGTGTTGGATCAGTTCCCTTTTGTGTAGCACTACTTTGCCTTTTTGCTTTGGCCTTAACTATGTTCCCTTAAGCCCACTCTGGCTTGGGTAACAGGCTTCTCAATTTTCTGTTGAGCTTCCACTACTAAAAATATGGGATCAGACATCGGTACTGAACCGATGTTAAAAAAAAACTGAACCGATGTCTTCGCGTGTGATGTTAAATGTCATCAGGCTTTGACATCGGTTCACAGCCGATGTCTATTACAGTGCTATACATCAGTTTTAAGAATAATTCTGATGTATTTGCAACAAATTTCAGCTTATGTTACAGTATTTGTAGGTGAATATGAGTATATTATGAGGTATTTATCCATTAAAATATGAAACCTACAAGCTCTAAAAGCCATTTATTAAATTTTTTTCGAACAAACCGATGTGAAATGCTTGATCAGACATCGGTTAGATTAGTTGCCCGATGTTAGATGTTTGATCAGACATCGGTTAAATTAGCCCCTGATGTGAAATAATGGATAAGACATGGGTGTTATTCACAAAACCGATGTTAAATCTTTTTGTTTAACATCAGCCAATTTCTCTAACCGATGTTATTTGACTTAAAAAACATTGAGTTTTTTTCAGAACCGATGTCAAATGACTAATTCACATCGGCTTTTTTAGTTCTTTTTCGTTTAATATTATTTTGTATGATGTCTTTTGTACATTATTTACATCGATTTACATGTACCATTGTGATGTTAATATTCTCTAAATTGCATGCCATCCTACATCCACAGGAAACCAAAATAATGCAATATCCTAACAAAAAACATCCAAACGGAAACATAAAGGTACTCATCCAAATTACAAGTCTAATACCAAAATATTACTCATACCATACTATACATACATTTCAAATAAAATACAAGCATTCCATTAGCCAACTCATACTATACTAATTTTTAAGTACTAAAAACAAAAGCAACTTGCTCTGTGCTGCTGTACCAGAAACTCACAGCCTCCTTCCTCTTCGACCACCCATTCTGCGAGTGCTATCAGTTTGGATTGGAGTAACATCCTCCAATTTCTCTAGCCCCTCATCTTGTTCTATTTGAACAGCATGCAGTAATCAATTTAGGATGGCAAAAAGTCATTTCAGCAATACCAGAAATACATTTATTCTGAATAAGTTAAAAGTTCTTGCCTTTCATAATTTAGCACTGGAGACCTGCAACGCCATGGTTATCCAAACCTGATGCTCTGCTCATAGCATCAACTGGCTTACTTTCAGGCCCAAGTAAGCTGTCCCTGTTGGTAAAGTTTGACATATTCAAAGTCGACTTCATCTGGTTAACTTTTGATCTCAAATTTGCAAGCATGTCCTTCCGCCGATTCATCTCCTTGTCTGACCTGTGGACAGAAAAATAAAAATTTTAAAATCCAGACTCATTTTTGGGACAATAATAGCGGAAGAAAAATTGGCAGTTAGCACTGAGATAATTTGAACATTGATATATTCAGACCCACACACACATGTAAGACACTTACATGTGTCTGATATATGCATATATATATATATATATATAGCTATTATATATGCTAAAAAGGGAACAAAAGTGTAACAAATCACGATAACATCCTGCTTCAGGAATCAGACAGTCGACATTAAATTATATTACTCAATCTCTATTTAAGTTAAGTTACACATTAAGCTGCACTGCAGCCTAGTGGTCGCTATAATCTGATATCTTCTGTCTTTGTGCAGTTTTCTATTCTCTAATTGTTTTAACTGATAATTTGAAGAGGTTCTGGCACATTATAGTGGCTTGCCTACTTATATCGTAATGTTCTAATTATCATCTTGCATTTTATAAGAATTAAGTCATTTGCTTGCTGACAATTAAATTGTAATATGGGTACCCCTCTATGGCGCAATGGACCTCTTCATTCTAGGGAAGAACCAGATGAGTTGGAGTACAGGCTTCAAAGAATGAAGGCTATATATATGAAAAATAAAGAGGCAAAGGTGCTAAAATGGAAGCAGAATCATAGTGTGGGAATAGTCACTAGGGTTGCTCCTGATACTGCTTCCCAAAAGGGTGTTCGTGATGCTTTTACTACAATCAGGGAAACCTGAAGACCCTTGATGAAGATATGAGTAATATATCAAGTTCTGGCTCCGTAATATCACCTTCTGAGAGTTGTGTGCATCTGGGAAGTGCAGATGCAAGGAATTTGACAGGTCGGGTGACCATTCATTTGAGTTTATTCCCTCCTCTGGATTTTAGCCTAGTACTTACAGGATTAACACCACGGCCTCTAATAGCAGATCAAATGCGAGTTGCATCATAAGCCTCCTCATATGTAAAAAGCTCAAGATCAGTCAACCCAAGGTTGCAATAAAAGAGACTTGAGTTGGAGAAGCAATCCTGACCTCCTATATCTCCATCTGATTATAGTAAATTAAAAAAGAAACCATCAAACAAGCAGCAACTAGAGGTCCCAAATTGTATTTATCTCAGATATATTGAATAATCTAACCAGACCGTCATAGTGAGTGTCGAACATACATTTGACTCTTCCTCTCAAATTTGACAATCACATTTGAACTCTAAAATTAATTGTGTGATTCCTCTTAAATTTGACACTCATATTAAGATAAATATAAGGTTATAAAAACATTACAAGAACCTTGTTAGATGGTTTGTAATCCTTTAGAACGTGATGAGAAAGAGGGTGAATAAGATAGTCCTTCTCAGGCTGAGTATCCTGTTTCTGCACCAGAAATGCCATGCTCTGAATCACTTTCTCTGTAGCTATAGCTACAAGAAATATGTTATTCGGATGAGTACAATAATACAATATATATGTACACACTTTGATATATTACCTACATTTTATGCTTTTTCACATATTTTTCCTCAACAGACTTTGGAGTTTTTCAATTTGGATAAGTATTATCAATATACTGCCCCTCTCTTAGCAATTATTGCACCTCGCCATAAAGAATATCATTCTCTAAAAGCAGCATTCTACTAATTGCAGTCATCTTCTCAAACAATAATTTGGATAAATGGCGTCTTTATATTTTCTTCAAGAAATCTGTAAAGTAGAGAGAAAAGAAAATGCTATAATTAATCACTGACTAAAATTCTGAAAAACATGTCAGAACATCTTAACCGCACTACATATCAAACCCTATGAATATCAAGTGAATAAATCATGCATCTATACCTCTATAAACATACAAATTTCTTAGATTCACACATAAAAAGTTAAAACACCTTACCAGCATAGATTTATCCTTGCTAACTTCTTGAATAGAGCTCCCTGTAACAACCTAGAAAAACTTAACATTAATAATGCGAATAGGGAAATCTACAAAATAGAACCGAGAGAAAAGGTGAAACATAGAGAATCGGAACAAGAGAGAAAGACGGTAAAAGAAGGGGAGAAACATCCAACTTAACCAACTTTATATATAATAATATTAAAATTTACCAAACCAATTTTGAAACTGAAACTTAATCGAACGATATAGGGCTCCTTTCAAGCTCCAAAGCTACTATATAAGTCTAATTTTACCAATTTGAAACTCGATTTGGTGCTTGATTAGGTCCAATTTCAGTGTCAATTTTGTACTAGTTATAAATTAGGGTTTGTGAGAGGGAGTGGTGAGAAAGGAAAGAAAGAGCAGAGAGGTGAGGGAGAGAGTCAGGTGAGAAAGGAGGGAAAGAGCAGAGAGGCGAGGGAGAGAGTCAGAGTGTTTGAGAGAGAGGGGGGGAGAAGGAGAGAGAGAGAGAGTTGCCGTCGTCGATGTTTGAGAGAGAGAGTGAGGTTGTGAGTAAAAAGAGGGAAAGAGGGGAGATAGATCTGGAAATGGGGAAATAAAATAAGTAAAGGGGAAACAATTTTTTTGGTAAAAGGGGGGGAATTTGTGTACCAAAACCGGGGAAAATTGACAAGTTAATTTCAAATTTTTAAAAATTGGTCATAGACAACGGCTTATAAAAATGACCGATGTCAAAGTTAAAATATGGATTTGATAGTTTTTTATTTGTGAACATAGACAACGGTTAGTATAAGAAACTGATGTCAATATTCTCATTCAACATCGATTAATTGAAAACTGATGTTAAAAATTCTTTTAACATCGGGTGCATTACATACCGATGTCTAAGCACCGATGTCGTATGCACTATTTCTAGTAGTGTTCTTTGGTTGCCTGCTTTTTCTTAGATTTTAACCCCAGCTTCTGTTCCTTTTTGGCTTCACCAAACTAAAGGTGACCACTCATCACACAGATCCATTTTCCATGTCTATAAATTCTTGCCATCCTTCTCTTCAGTATAAAGTCTTTGATAATCTTGAAGCTTTCAATTGATTTGCCCAACAACTTCATTTCATCAGGTCTAGGAGGTGAATAGGCTTGGTCAATTGGGTTTTTGCTTGAGAATTTGGAGGAATGATTTTTAGGCTTCAAAACCACAATGTACTACTGTTGTTTTTTCATAGAAGATTGACCTGTTTTACAATTTCCCAGCTTTATCTTTTCCAAAGTAATTGACTTCAACTATGTAGAATGCCTCACAGATTTTGCTTGATTAACAGTTGAACCAAATACTTGAGCAATCATTTTATCAATCTATTTTCTCTGTTCTTTTATCTTGAGCTCAGCTGCTTGCAAGATTTATAAGATCAATGCTATCAAAGGAAGGTGTCTTTGAGATAGTAATAGCTGGCACTATCACTTTGTTGACTTGAATGTGCACATCCTTCTCCGCCTTTTTGTTAGCATCAAGTAAAGCAGGGTTTGAAGTTTTAGCAGCCACTAACTGTTGTAGGAATTGAACCTGTGTTTCTTGTCCTTCCAATATCTTGGCCACAAAATGTTCAACTTTTGAGAGTCTATCAGTGAGGGCCTCAAATTTTCTTGCCAAATCGTTTTCTTTCCTGAGCTTGAGCTGCACTTCTCTCATAGTTGACTGTGGAAGCTTCTGTTCAATCTTCTCATTCAACTCTTTCTTAAGTGCCTCAACTGCATTCTTCATGCCATCCACAACTTGAGTCTGTTTGAGATTTTGAATTTTGTGTAATTGGAGAGACTCATGATGGGCTTTTAGCTGAACTTTGGTGCTGGCATCTGTAGTGACTTGAATGGCTGACTGAGTTTGTCTGATTAGTTTGAACATGTTTGATGTGAAGTAATGATAGATGTAATACTTCTGAGCATCCATTCTGGAGTTTATGTAGAAGAACTAGGGCCTTCATCTCCCCTTAAGTTGGTGCCACCTTCATCATCAAAATCATCTGGAAACTCAGAATCACCATGAGATCCAAAGTTTGAGTCCACATAATCAGCTGTAGGAAGTAGAGTGAACAAAGCATCCTTAGCCCTTTTTATAGATTCTGTTGTGTATAATTGATTGAGTGTCCTTTCAGTCTCCTCATTGCCCTGAACATCCAATGTTTGGTAGGCTGTAATAGGGTGAGTAAATGTCTCAGCATCTAGGAAAATAGAATCTATAAAAACTTTGTATTCTTGTAAATATAGACTTTTCCTTTCAACCTCATTGACATTCATTGACTCACTTGCAATGGCTTTTAACCTTATCTCTCCTGAACCTGTCTTTCTCTCATAATCTCTCTTTTTTTATATACAGGGCTCTCCATGACTCACCACCCTCACACACTCACCTTCACTATCTAAGGCGGGACTCCGCTCTTTCTCTTTAGCCATGCTGGAAGAAATAAATCATTTGCACTTGTAATAGATTTAGATATACCAAGTTGTACAGTGACATTCAACGGATGTGAAATATCAGTTGAAAGTGTAGTTAGAATTATCAACGGATGACTGCTGTGAAGTACATCCGTTGAAAGACAATCACTTCTCAACGGCTGATGAATATCCGTTGAGGAAGAAGAAATAATGAAAATAGGAGTTGAAACTATTGTTGAGTCTGTGGAGATTGATTTTAAGTTTTGTTGCATAGACACTTGAATAGTTTGAGAAAGAAATGGCATGTGATCCAACAAATCATCTATAAGATGATGATCACTTGCTTGCGATTTTGGCTCCTCCATGAATTTGAGAGATGGAGAATCAGGAATTAATGTTTTGATCATATCCCCATCTAGAGAATTTGTGGGAGAATTTTGTGTGTGTGGTGTTTCAATTGTGAGAGAATTTGGCTGTGACTCCATATTTATTGGAGCCACATCAATCTGACTTTGAGAAGGTGTATTAACTGAGTCTTTGACTGCAATTGGCACTGTGTGTGCACCTTGTGACTCCCCCATTGGTTTAGCCTTATTCATTTTAATGTAGGTTTATGTTCGATCAGTGTCCCTACCCGAGTGTCCGTACCCCTTTTGTTCTCTATTCTTGGAGAAGAGCCTGTTTCAATAGTTGCACCCTTTTGGGAGGATGCATAAATAAGGTTATTTACTTTTGAACAACTACGGAGACTATAGTGTGGTTGGTTTAGGTGACACTTGCCTCACACACCTTATCCAGGAGCTTCTTTAATTTTCACCCCTTCCGTCACCAAGCTCACTACCCTGTACACTCCCCTTAAGGGTTGTGGTAGTTTTTAGAACTGGTGTCTTTTGAGAGACACTAGTGGTTGGTTTCTTTGTTTTGGCGTGTAATCTTCTACTACTTTTTATGTTTTAGAAAGGGTGGTTACTTGACATATATCTATATCATTTATTTTGTTGTACAAGTTTTTGTTGCCATTTTACTTGAGTTGTTTGTGTAAAGATTGTATCTTAATTATACATATAATTTAATATATTATTTTTGTTGAATAAGTTGTGTATATGAATTTTACCTGTTGCATGAACTCATATTAAAAACTATTTAATTTTGCCAAGATATTTAAACATTTTTAAATCATGAGATGATTTTATATTCAATAATTGAAGTTCAAACTATAAATATAAACAAAAATAATAGATCTATACATTTTTTCACAATTTATGACCTTTATTCGAGCTTGCTAAATATAAATTTTATTTCTTTGTCTTTTGTACATTATACATTTATTTCTCTTTCAATTTAAATTTATCGAATTTAATCTACCGACAATAACAAGGTTCTAATTTTATAGTTTTAATTCAGTTTTGAATTGAAGTATCATAATATATAAAAATTTTGTCCTTTGATTTTAGCTTTATTACTTATGAGATATTTTTATTTTTCTTATTCACTTTATTTATAGGTAATTTATTATCAATCAACTACATCCTATTTAAAGTAATACTTTTTTAGAATTTATTTTGTTAAGTAATATCTCCTCGTACCTTTAACTGGAAGTCTTACAACCCCAACAACATCTAATCCATATTCTGTCACAATCAGGAAGAGATCTTTAAAGACACCTGCAGCTCTAAAATTTCTCTCATGACAGGGTGACATTATGCACCAACAGATTTGTACCATGAAAGGAGAACATAACAAATGCAACAAGAATTTGGACCAGAATATACTAATACTAAAATAGAAGCTTAACATATAACTTCTATATAAGAGGAGGATCTTTAGAAAATAATTTTGCCATGGACGAGAAAATACTTTACAAATATAAAGTGCAACCCAACAATATTCTTGTAACTAAATACACCTTGATTCGCCTAACGATTCCTAATGACAAAATGAGCAGTCACATACTCACATACAGCACCTTAAGGGCTTTCACCCAGCTTGGAGGCCTCTAAGATACCTAGTTTCTAAGTACCTCAGTATACAAGCAAATTAATAAGCATGAAACTTTACAGATTACTACCCCAAAACAATTTCTGCACCTGGAGGGTTGGAATAGAGATGAAATTTACGAAAACCTATACAAGCCAACAAATTTGCAAAACATTGTAACATCAAATATGAATGGTTAACAACATAACATCAGATTCATACATGGATATACACATATAGCACAATAAGGAAACATTACCATGTACGTCATAACCTCGAAAGTGAGGATAATGTATTGAAGGTAATAAATTATCAATGGGGCAAACACTAAAATTAGTTATTTATAAGAAAATACTCCAACAAAAACACAAAGTTTATAATGTATTTAAAAAAATATTTCGAAAGATAGTGTAGGACGTGCACCAGGGACTCTTTTAATAATTTCTGGTATGCACTGATTTCAGTTTAATCCCAATAGAAGTTTTTATTCAGAAATCTCTACAGTTGTGTTCTATAATCAGTTTAGTCTCTACATTTGGTATCAGATCACTCTATTCTTTATCTACATGACTCACATCTCATTGGCATACAAGATGGCTGAGTCGAGCAAGCACAAGGAAGGGCAGATTGGGTTGAGTTTTCCCATGCTAACAAAGACAAATTATACTGCTTGGGCAATAAAGATGTGGATATTTATGCAAGCACATAGCGTGTGGGAAGCAATCGATCCCAAGGATCCAAAGGCTGCTGTGGAAGACAAGATCGACAAGCGAGCTTTGGCTATGATCTATCCGAGTATTCCAGAGGAATTGATGTTGACGCTTGCAGAATGGAAAACCGCAAAGGACGCCTGGGAGGCAATAAAAACGGTGTCACTAGGGGCTACAAAGGTCAAACAAGCAAAGGCTCAAACACTTAAATCTGAATTTGAATCTTTAAATATGAAGGACACAGATCAATTAGATGATTTCTGCATGAAATTAAATGGCCTGGTTGCGAGAATCAGGGCACTTGGAGAGACTATTGGAGAAGAATACGTTGTGAAAAAATTGCTAAGGGCGGTGCTTGCCAAATTTCTGCAAATAGCGTCAGCTATCGAGCAATTTGGAAATATTAAAACTATGTCGGTTGAAGAAGTAATAGGCTCGCTAAAAGCTCACGAGGAACGACTATCTAGTCAAGGTGATAGCAAAGAAGAACAACAACTCCTTTTGACCGAGGAGGAATGGTCACGACGTGAGAACAACACTGGAAAGCTCCTGCTTACACGCGAGGAATGGTTGAGAAGGTCGAATAGAGGTGGGTCTCAGGTTGGAAATGACCACCGTGACAGAGATAATCAGGATGGTCGAAGACGAATTGATAGAGGAAAACTAAAATATTTCAACTGTGGAGCCTATGGTCATTTTTCCATTGAATGTAGAAAACCAAGGAGGGACAAAATACAACGTGGAGAAGCCAATCTAACACAAACATATGACGAAGAACTTGCACTCTTAATGGCCATGAATAATGAAGGTGCAGACGACATGATTCTCTTGTCTGAAGGTGCAGGCTCGAACACAAAAACCTTGGAGGAGGACATCTGGTATCTAGATAATGGGGCAAGTAACCATATGGCTGGGTGCCATGAAAAATTTCAAACTCTGGATATAAAAATGAAGGGGCAGGTTAAATTTGGCGACGGATCTCTAGTACAAATCGAGGTGAAGGGCACAATAAGAATTGTTTGCAAGAATGGCGAGACACGAGCACTATAGGATGTGTATTATATACCCACACTGAAGAGCAATATTATTAGCCTAGGTCAGCTTTCTGAAGAAGGAAATCGAGTGGTATTGGATGGAGAAAACTTGTGGGTCTATGATAGTTATGGGAGGCTGATTATGCACATAAAACGCTCTCCAAATCGTCTCTACAAAATACGCATTGAAGATACCAAGGAAGTTTGCTTACTTACAAAGGAGGAAGAAAAGGCATGGTTATGGCATGCACACCTAGGCCACGTCAATTTTAATGCAATGCAGCTGATGTCTAGGAATCAAATGACACATGGTCTTCCATCCATAAATCAACCAAAAGAGCTTTGCAATGGGTGCCTTATGTCAAAACAATCCCGTAAGCCTTTTCCTACTCACTCTCATTTTACTTCTAAGCATGCATTAGAATTAATACATGGGCATCTTTGTGGGCCTATTTCAGCTTCTACTCCTGATGGCAATAGATATTTCATGCTATTAGTAGATGATTACACTCGTATGATGTGGATTTACATGCTTAAGTTTAAAAGTGAGGCATTAAATTATTTTAAGAAGTTCAAGTTACTGGTTGAGAGCAACTCTGCAAAACAAAGCATTCAGGTGTTCCGTACTGATCGTGGGGGGGAGTTTTGTTCCAAAGAATTTGAAGACTTTTGTGAACAAGCAGGAATTTTGAGGCATTATACTGCGCCCTACACACCACAGCAAAACGGTGTAGTAGAGCGTCGTAATCGTACAGTGGCAACAATGACTAGAAGCTTGCTCAAGGAAAGGGGAGTTCCTGCACAGTTCTGGGGCGAGGCTGCTAGACATGCCGTATACATCTTAAACATGCTCCAAACTCGAGCATTCTCACACATAACTCCGTATAAGGCATGGTGTGGTCACAAACCATCTGTTGAATCTCTGAAAATCTTTGGTTGCATCTCTTATATGAAAATTCCAGCCGTGTTCATTCACAAACTCGATGACAGAAGTAAAGTGTTAGTTCACTTTGGAAGAGAACCAAGAACTAAGGCGTATCGATTGTACGACCCAGATTCTGGAAGAATTTATGTGAGCAGAGACGTTATATTCAATGAAGGAAAAGGTTGGAAATGGGATAAAGGTGCAAACCAAATCGCTGATAGGTGCACTCAAATCAACGCTTTCTAATTTCAAATTGATTTTGACATTGATCCACGAGAAATATATGAGCAACACGCACCAGAAAATTCCGAGTTTTTTAGTGAAGATTCTAACTCCAAGAGTGCTGCCTCACCAGAAACACCATTCACATCAGGGTCTGTTTCTTCATCTGACATTGCAGGAGACTCAGGTTCTAGTGGTTCCAGCACTGATAGTGAACCAAGGCGCATGAGACAACTCTCAGACATTTATAGAGTCACTGAGGAAGTGAAAATTGAGGATGAGTTGCTGCTAACAAATGTAGATGCACCAATAAATTTTGAACAAGCTGTCAAAACTGAGGCTTGGAGGGATGCAATGAATACATAAATTACTACTATAGAAAAGAACAAGACGTGGCAACTTACAAATTTGCCAAAGCGCCATAAACCAATCGACTTGAAGTGGGTGTTCAAGTTGAAAAAGGATCAAAATGGAGAGGTAATCAAACATAAAGCTCGTTTGGTGGCTAAGGGCTACGTGCAGTGCTATGGTATTGATTATGACGAGGTTTTCACCTCGGTCACAGGATTAGAAATGGTTCGCTTACTTTTGGCATTGGTAGCCAAGAACGAATGGGAAGTACATCACCTTGACGTCAAGTCCTCTTTCCTAAATGGTGTTCTCTCGGAAGAAGTCTATGTTTCTCAACCTAAAGGCTACATGAAAAAGGGGCAAGAATACAAAGTTTATAGATTATTCAAGGCCCTATACGGGTTACGACAAGCACCCCGGGCTTGGTACTCACAGTTAAACAAGTGCTTGTTGAAGCCTGGTTTCGTGAAATGTCCCTATGAACATGCTGTTTACACACGAAATGAAGGGTCTGAAATTTTGATTGTGGGTGTCTATGTTGATGATCTAATTATCACTGTCACCACTGTTTCTAATATTGTCAAATTCAAGGGGGAGATGAGTCGTGAATTTGACATGACTGATCTTGGAAGATTATCATATTACTTGGGCTTGGAGGTCGAACAAGGCAGTGGTTACATCAAACTTAAACAGACTGCATACGCAATAAAGGTGCTTCAAAATACAGGTATGAGTGATTGCAAGGCTGTGACGTATCCCATGGACTTCAACTTGCAGATCGATGCTAATTCAAATGATGAACTGATAAATTCAACTCATTACAAGAGCTTGGTTGGAGGGTTACGTTACTTGGTTTACACTCGTCCTGACATAGCAAATACTGTAGGAATATTCAGTCGTTACATGGAGAAACCCACTCTAATGCATCTGAATGCCATAAAGAGAATATGTCGGTATGTCAAAGGTACTCTGCACTACGGTTTGATATACACAAAGGGACGTGGAAACTATATTCTGTCAGGATTCTCTGATAGTGACTTGGCTGGGTGTGTAGAGGATAGAAAGAGCACGAGTGGGATGGCATTTTATCTTGATGAAAGCTTAATTTCTTTGGTGTCACAGAAGCAACATTGTGTGGCTCTTTTCATCGTGTGAAGCTGAATTTATGGCAGCCACAATCACTGCGTGTCAGGGCATATGGTTGCAGCGAGTTCTTGTTCAGATCTCAGATATCAAACCAGGTCCTGTTGTTATATATATCGACAATAGGTCTGTGATTGATCTAGCAAAGAATCCAGTTTTCCACGGACGTAGTAAGCATATTGACGTGCGATACCATTTTATTCGAAAATATGTTGAGCAAGGTCTGATCGTAATCAAGCATATCAATACAAGTGAGCAGCGTGCTGATATACTAACTAAGGCTTTGTCTGCGGCTAAATTTTAGAAAATGAGAAGCTTGCTTGGAGCGAAGAATTTAGAACATGTTTAGACTAAGGGGGAGCATGTTGGGTTTATTATCTAAACATGTTTCTGGTACTTTTACTTGTTTCTGTATTTGAATAAATTATGTACGTTGTAGAGTCAGAATTGGTCTGAAGTAGTTACAAGTTTGTAGGAGATAGTGTAGGACGTGCACCTGGGTTTTAGGTAGTAGTATGTTAGTCAGACTCTTTTAATAATTTCTGGTATGCACTGATTTCAGTTTAATCCCAATAGAAGTTTTTATTCAGAAATCTCTACAGTTGTGTTCTATAATCAGTTTAGTCTCTACACTACCTTCTTAAAACGTGATCTGTTCCTATATCTTGTGGAAGCTCGGCCATGATCCCAATCATCGTTGTGCTCCCTGTATCGGTGCTCCCGGTCGTACCTGTCCCTGTGGTACCTCTCTCTCTCGTTCCTCTCCCTCTCTTACCTCTCCCTTTGGTAACTCTCCCTGTAATACCTCTCCCTAACATACTTGTCCCTTCCATGACCCCTCTCATCACGATGCCTCTTATTAGAGTTACCTGACCTGTCACGTTCAGATTCTCGATCTTTCTCACGTGAGGCACCATATGACTCTGAAAATTTGTAATGGCTCTCTCCATATTTATACTCTGAAACCCCTTCTTCACCACCATAACTCCACTCTCTTGGTCTTTGGAAGTGTTCCTCTCCTCCATGTATACCATCATTCACATTCCTGAATGAGGTCCCTCCTTTCGAGAACTACCCATCATCCCCATTCTATATCATCCCCATTCTATTAGCAGACATTCCCTTGCCAAATATAGAAGAATCGACATGATGAGAGACACGAGGATATTCCATAGCAGGACCTGTAAAATCTCCATAACCAGGTCCTCGACCACCAGGCAGACATGTGCCCCTCATAATACTTCTTCTTGCTCCGCTACCCCTCACATTCCTGGTGCTTCCTCTTCCCGCTCCACTACCTCTTTCTGCATTATCATTCATAGGCCTCTTCTCTGTCTCATATTGAGATTGAGGTTGGACTTGGAATTTCTTTTTATATAAGGAACGACCATCTTCCATAAAGAATCCGAAGAAGCAAATTCTACCGTGCAAGCTCTTCCATTAAAAATGTATCCGTTCATTCCTTCTTTGCACAAGGCTGCAACAATTGAGTCATAAAACTCAACCTGACAATATCCTCTGGACTTACCATTAGCTTTCTCATCGAAGAACTTAATCTCTTCAAGCGTCCCATATTTAGATGAGACACTTTCGATTTCTGTATCAGTAGTCCACCAATGTAACTCTCCAACAAGGAGAATAGTCTCACCATTATCTCCAGTTGGCCTAACTGGGTTATCATTGGATATAAAATGGTGATTCACATTTAAATTATCATTTGAAACATTAGGTGACATCTGTGGAATACTTTTGTTAGGATCAAGGGAAGGCACATACTCATCAGCAACTTTACACAACGTATTAGAAGGGTAAATGCCAATGCTAGTATTCACCGCACCATTAGCAGATGGACCTGGCGACTTAGACAGATGAAGCTGAAGAAATCCCACATTAATATTGAGGTCACCGTAAAGTTCATCGCACATATCATCTTCGTCAATCACTTCATTATCTGCACCACTAGAAGAAGGACCTTGCACCTCAAACAGCTGAAACTTAATTCCCTCTACAATATTGAGATCATCATAGAGCTCATCATAGTGACCAACACCTTCATAGTCTAATTGCTTTTCAGACTTCGGATCCATTCTCACTAATTGAAGAAAAATAAATGTAAGAATATAGAAGGAACACCTAATTAAGCCAAGACAAATAGAACCAGAACAAAAGCAACATGAGATGTAAGAACATAGTTAAGTTGCATTCAAACAAGGAAGCTTCATTGTGTTACATCTCAGTCGCTGCATTTATAACTATTTGTGTAATTTTTTTCATATTTCTTTCTGTTTGATTGTCAATCCATGAAATGTTCAGGTATGTATCATTTTTATTCTCCATGTATATGTTACTGGTTTATTTATGTCAATATTTAATTCATATAAGTAAGGGTAAAACTAATTTAACAACAATTGAAACTAGTTTGTAGCACTTTAAAATGATAGGTAAGGAACTTGAATATTTGAACCCTACATTACCGTTAACGAATTGAGGAAAGAAATACAGTAAATTTGAATCCTAATTTAAGGTTCAATAGGTTCAAATACTAAAATTTCGCCATGCGTATATGAGTTGTGATTACAAAAAATGACATATATAAACCACGAACACATACATGGAGAATAATGACACAATACCATAACATTTCACAAACTGACCATCCAAAAACAAGAATTTATCAATATATCTCTAATACAAAGAGGTCAATTCATATTTAAAGCTTATTCAACAAAAGAAGAAATATTAAATTGTATTTCCAAGTAAAAAGATACATTAATGTTTACGTAAACATCTCAAGTAAAACAACAACATAGAGCATATACAACAGATCAATAAATGATACAAATATCCTCATGGTGCATAAACGGGTGTATACAAAGATAGATGCCCACATCTCGAAATTAAAAAAAACAGACAAGAACTTATCCACATCTATCACATACAAAGAGGTAAAATTCAAATAAACAGCTTATTCAACAAGAATAATATATCAAATTATATTTATAAGATACAATCTATGCACAAGCAACTCAAGTAAAACAACGCTAGAAGTTTATACAACAGAATAAATGATATAGACATATGTTAAGTAAAGAGTCCCTTTAAAACATTAAGTTAGCTAGTGATAAATAGGTCGAAACAAAGAGAAGTTTGTACAACCAATAAATGATATAAATATATGTTAAGTAATCGGTACTCTAAAAGACTAAGGTAACAGAGGACAAACAAGTCTAAACAAAGATAGATGCCCATATCTTGAATTTACAGAAACTAAACAAGAAAATGTTCAGATCTACATACAAAGCCGTAAATTAATATCAAGCAACAAAAATAGCATGATAAAACAAAATAAATGATATAGATCTCCACATGATGCATAAACAGGGCAAAACAAAGATACCCCCTCATCAAATCATAAAAAGAACACAACCCACAAAGGCACATCAAAAAAATGAACAGAAGGGTGAGAAATTACCAAAATTGAGTGAAATGGCCAAGATTTTGTACAACTTGTCTCTGATAAATACAAGGGGGAGAGAAATGAAGGCTGCTAGCTGTTTCTTGCTTTGAATATATAGATACTGTTTCTTGCTTTGAATATAAGATATAGATGATTATATGTATGTGTATCTGGTTTTGCTCATACACTGCAAGGTGGTGCAAGAGTGGCAAGAGAGTGTTTTGATAAAAATTCCTGGGAGTGGTACTGGTATGGTACTGGTATTTATACTACGTGAGCTAGTTAGGGTTTGGGCCAGGTTTCGGGTTTAATAAGCTTTGCATCATTTGTTCATATTTAAAAATGAGGGCCTGCCTAGCTTTATCTTTTTATTTTGATTACATCTGATATTCTTTAACATCATGTATACTATAAGAATAAATTAAATGTTGGGTGATAATTATGACATCTTTTATTCATTTTCTTTATTTGGTAAAAATTCAAGCCAAATTCATTTCTTATCTTGTAACCGTTTCTTATTTTCCAAATGACATTCTAATTTGACCGGGTTATATTAAAAATTGAAAAATATAACATTAAAGGAAAATACTAAAATGAGATTGTTATAGATACTTTAAATGTTATTTAATTGACATATTCAATTGAGATTTTAAAGATTTTTCTAAATATTACAGATACGGTATATTTGATCCGTATTTAAAAAAATTCATTGTAATTTGGTGAAAACTCAATTGAATCCAAAAATATTTTATCTTTCACAATTGGGTGATGAAAGATATTTTTCATGAGAATTTAAAATATTAAAATTTTGATTCGTAGTTAATTTAATTTTTTTTAGAAAATAATAAAAAAATTGATGAGCGTAGATACAAGTAAATTGAGAACTATTGAGCTATAGTTGGGCTTGGGCTAGGTACTTGCAAAACAGACTTTTGCATCACATATGTGACTTGTTTAAATTGCAATGATATGACTATTATTTTCTCTCTTACTTCAAGTCTAGGGATTTGAGAGTCAGATTTTCCTTTGAAGGTTCTAGTTGACATTTATTTACTTTTCGACCATTCATCTTTCTATTTCTTCATTTTCTCTTTTTTATATAAGTTTTTTTCTAATAAAATCAGGAACTAATTCTTTTTCAATGAGAACTTGTTGAGTATATTGTTATCAAAATTATAAGTTGTACCCATTTTTTTGAGATATTAATGTGTTATGTCTTGACATTGTTGTGTATCTTATTACGGGTTTTATTAGTTCTCCTAAGAAATATTTTATACGATATTTTGGAAAATGTATTACACCTGGGACATTAGTAGATGGATATTGTAAAAACTCATATTTAGCACCAAAAAGTTGTTCAAATTTTGAAGGTATTTGTTACATGTTACTCTAACTAGATATGACAAAATAGGTTTGGATCCGAATAACCGAATTGAAATTCATGAAACCGTGATCCGAATAATGAAATCCGATAATTATCCGAAAACCGATTTAAACCAATTCGAAAAATACCCGAATCGAAAATTTAACCGATCGAAATGATCCGAGATATAAGATCCCATTATAAATTGGAATTGATTAAAACTGAATAATATATTAAGTGAACCGAATATGACCCAAAATAAGCAAAATTTATATTTTATACAATTTTATATTTATGAAAACATACTTATTTAATCATATTCTTTTATAAAAGTACATTATATTATATAAAAATACTAAATTAAATAAAAAAGATATTTTTTAAATCTCAAAAATTAAAAAAATAAATAAGTTATGATCCGAAAATATCCGAACCGAACTCAATCCGAACAAAATTTTGTCTGATCTTAATCCGAATTTATCCGATTTTAATCCGAATTAGACCCTAACCAAATCACATCCGATCCGATCCGAATGGTCTGCAAATATATCGTAATCCGAAAGTAGATCCAATCCGAAACCAAACCGGTTATTCGAATTGCGAGGTCTAACTGTAACCTATAGTTTTGAATATTAAGCTGCAAATCACACTTATGTAAATTTCAATTGTGATAATTTCACATGTGGTGGTTCTGAATGGCTACGGATGATATGGAGGTGAATTGTGATGTTACTAATTTCATAGTTGGGTTGCATTATATGTCATTTTAATACTTTTTAGATTAAAAAATTTAGATATTATACGTGTTAAGCATCTAAACCTATTTGTTTAGATTATTTAATATTTCACAATCAGATTTTAGTTGATATTTCAGAGTTTTGTTTCAGCTCGATTTCAATATTTTAATGATTTTTTTCGCTTGTTCGTCGAATTTTTTTTAAAACTCTAAACTTTCTTTCAAAAATTAAACTACATATACTAAAATTATAAAGATATAATTATTTAAGAAATATATAAACCTAATTTTATCACATTAAATGTATTTTGTAAACAATAAGTTCGCATCTTTTTATGCTAAAAGGTATTATTAAAAATTAAACTATTTTTTCTCAAAAAATTAAAAATTTAACTTTTATCATGTCATGTCATTTTTATTAATATTTAGATTCTTGTATTCCTGTATTACAAACAATTAATAATATCAAAACAAGTATTTTTATTTTTGAATTCAAATTCTTAACTGTTCAATTTTGCCAAGATATATATTTTAACATTTTTAAATCACGAGATGATTCCAGATCCAATAATTGAAGTTCAAATTATAAATACAAATAAAAAAATAGATCTAAACCTTTTTTTATGACCCCTATGCCATTGCAACTTTCTAAATATAAATTTTATTTCTTTTTATGTTCCACATTATAATATACACTTATTTCTCTTTCAGTTTAAATTTATTGAATTTAATCTATGGACAATAAAAAGGTTTTAATTTCATAGTTTTAGTTTAATTCTGAATTGAAGTATTATAATATATAAAGGTTTTATCTTTTGACTTTAGCTTTATTACTTATGAGATAATTTTATTTTTCTTATTTCATTTTATTTATATTTAATTTATTATCAATCAACTACATCCTATTTTTAAGTAATATTTTTTTTTACAATTTAGTTTGTTATATATAAATTAGAAATATTATATGACATAATTAAATTATAAATATGCAAAATAAATTTATTGTTAAGTTCACAAAAAATATGGAAAAAATTTAAATTACTCATACACCATACTAACTTATCTTATAACTAAGACCCGTGACTCTTAGAATACTGATCCAAAGACTAAACCATTATTTGTTGGCAGTCCTAAATTTAAAATGATTTATTAAAACTAAAAGTGATATCAATATTGTTTTATTAGAATATATTTATTTATAATTAAATATGATATTTACCTTTTTATTTAAATATTGTTGTATATTGTGTTGGATCAGTTCCCTTTTGTGTAGCACTACTTGGCCTTTTTTCTTTAGCCTTAACTCTGTTCCCTTTAGCCCACTCTGGCTCGGGTTCTTCTTGAGCTTCTTTGGTTGCCTGCTTTTTCTTAGATGTTAATCTCAGCTTCTCTTCTTTTTTGGCTTCAACAAACTAAGGGTGACCACTCATCATACAGATCTGTTTTCCATGTCTATAAATTCTTGCCATCCTTCTCTTCAGTATAAAGTCCTTGATAGTCTTGAAGCTATCAATTGATCTGCCCAACAACTTCATTTCATCAAGTCTAGGAGGTGAATAGGCTTGGTCCATTGGGTTTTTTCTTGAGAATTTGGAGGAATGATTTTTAGGCTTCAAAACCACAATGGACTGTTGTCACTTTTCATAGAAGATTGGCCTATTTTACAATTTCCTAGCTTCATCTCTTCTAAAGTAATTGACTTCAACTATGTAGAATGCCTCACAGATTTTGCTTGATTAGCGGTTGAACCAAATACTTGAGCAATCATGTCATCAATCTATTCTCTCCGTTCTTTTATCTTGAGCTCAGCTGCTGCAAGATTTATAAGATCAATGCTATCAAAGGATGGTGTCTTTGAGATAGTAATAGCTGGCACTATCACTTTGTTGACTTGAATGTGCACATCCTTCTCCCCCTTTTTGTTAGCATCAAGTAAAACAGGATTTGAAGTTTTAGCAGCCACTAACTGTTGTAGGAATTGAGCCTGTGTTTCTTGTCCTTCCAATATCTTGGCTACAAAATGTTCAAATTTTGAGAGTCTATCAATGAAGGCCTCAAATTTTCTTGCCAAATCATATTCTTTCCTAAGCTTGAGCTGCAATTCTCTCATAGTTGACTATGGAAGCTTATGTTCAATCTTCTCATTCAACTCTTTCTGAACTGCCTCAATTGCATTCTTCATGCCATCCACATCTTGGGGCTGTTTGAGATTTTGAATTTTCTGTAATTGGAGAGACTCAAGATGGGCTTTTAGCTGAACTTTGGTGCTGGCATCCGTAGTGGCTTGAATGGCTGACTGAGTTTGTCTGATTAGTTTGAACATGGTTGTTGTAAAGTGATGATAGCTGCAATACTTATTGAGCATCCATTCTGGAGTTTATGTAGAAGAACTAGGGCCTTCATCTCCCCCTAAGTTGGTGCCAGCTTCATCATCAAAATCATCTGCAAACTCAGAATCACCATGAGATCCAAAGTTTGAGTCCACATCATCAGCTGTAGGAAGTAGAGAGAACAAAACATCTTTAGCCCTTTGTATAGATGCTGTTGTGTGTAATTGATTGAGTGTCCTTTCAGTCTCTTCATTGCCCTGAACATCCAATATTTGGTAGGCTGTAAAGGGTGAGTAAATGTCTAAGCATCTAGGAAAATAGAATCTATAACAACTTTGTATTCTTGTTAATATAGTCTTTTCCTTTCAACCTCATTGACATTCATTGACTCACTTGCAATGGCTTTTAACCTTATCTCTCCTGAACCTGTCTTTCTCTCATAATCTCTCTTTTTTTGTATACAGGGCTCTCCATGACTCACCACCCTCACACACTCACCTTCACTATCTAAGGCGGGACTCCGTTCACTCTCTTTAGCTATGCTGGAAGAAATAACATATATAGGTTCACTCTTTTCCTCTCCTTTTGCTTGGGAGCAACCGAGGCTCTCACTCAATTCACTCCATTCCCTCAAGCCTAAGAGTGATTGGACAACTACTAAATCATCTACACTTGTAATAGATTTAGATATACCAAGTTGTACAGTGACATTCAATGGATGTGAAATATCAGTTGAAAGTCTAGTTAGAATTATCAACGGATGACTGCTGTGAAGCACATCCGTTGAAAGAAAATCACTTCTCAACGGCTGATGAATATCCGTTAAGGAAGAAGAAATAATTAAAATAGGAGTTGAAACTATTGTTGAGTCTGTGAAGATTGATTTTAAGTTTTGTTGCACAGACACTTCAATAGTTTGAGAAAGAAATGGCATGTGATCCAACAAATCATCTATAAGATGATGATCACTTGCTTGCGATTTCGGCTCCTCCATGAATTTGAGAGATGGAGAATCAGGAATTAATGTGTTGATCATATCCCCATCTAGAGAATTTGTGGGAGAATTTTGTGTGTGTGGTGTTTCAATTGTGAGAGAATTTGGTTGTGGCTCCACATTTATTGGAGCCACATCAATCTGACTTTGAGAAGGTGTATTAACTGAGTCTTTGACTGTAATTGGACTTGTGTGTGCACCTTGTGACTCCCCCATTAGTTTAGCCTTATTCTTTTTAATGTAGGTTTATGTTCGGTCAGTGTCCCTACCTAGTGTCCCTACCCCTTTTGTTCTATACTCTTGGAGAAGAGCCTGTTTCAAGAGTTGCACCCTTTTGGGAGGATGCAAAAATTGTTGAAACTATATTTAATCTAAGCTTGTCTTTTTGTTTTATCAGGAAAATAAACAGCTGGCTAACATGTTTGTAGCGGGCTGAACTAGTCTCTGTTTAGTTGGAGAGTTTGTAGGAGAGTCCTTTCTTATCTGGAGTAGTAGAGCATTATTAGGAAATGGTAGATTATCTATATTTCTTTTTATCGTCTGTAGCTTGGAGTCTATCTGTTTAGTTGCTAATACAGTGAGTTTATTTTTGCTCTGCACTCTCTCTAATTTCATTCACATATATCTATACATATAAGTGTCTGGTTTACATTTTGATACCACATTTAGTATCAGAGCTTCTATTTTGTATGCCAAAGTACATGCCAAAAACAAGCACGATGGAGACAGTAAAGAGAAAATATGGTTTAGTAGGATTAATCTATCCTATGTTAACCAAGAGCAACTACACGGCCTGGGCACTCAAGATGAAGGTATATATGCAGGCGCATGGCATATGGCCAGCGGTTGAACCCATCAACACAAAAGAACCGATTGAGGATAAGACGGACAAGATGGCGTTAGTTGCAATATACCAGGGTATCCCCGAGGATGTACTGTTATCGTTAGCAGACAAAAAACTGCTAAAGAAGCTTGGGACGCAGTGAAGATGATGTGCCTAGGAGCAGACAGGGTTAAGAAAACAAGGATTCAACGTTAAAAGATGAATTCGAGTTCTTAAACATGAAAGACTCGGAGCTGATTGATGATTTTTGCATGAAGTTGAATGGTTTGGTCACTAATATAAGGGCGTTGGAAGAAACTATTGATGAAGCATATGTTGTGAAGAAACTGCTATGATCCGTTCCGTCCAGATTCTTACATATTACGGCTACTATCGAACAGTTTGGAGATCTCGAGACAATGACAATAGAAGAAGCAGTGGGTTCTCTTAAGGCGCATGAAGAATGTCTACGGGGAAAATCCGAAGTTGGTGGAGAATAACTTTTGTTAACCAAGGAGTAGTGGAGAAAACGGGAAAAGAATGAATGACATTTTCTGTTTACACGGGAAGAATGGCTGAAAAAGACCAGCAAAGGCGATGTTGTTTCAGGTATTAAAAACTCAGGTGCTGGTGCTTCTCGTGATGGAGGACGTTCAGTATAAGATAGGAGCGAGATAAAATGTTTCAATTACAATATCTATGGCCACTATGCTGCTGAATTCCGTAGGCCAAAACGAGAGAGAAGGAGGGATGTTAAAGCTGAAGCACATCTAACACAAGCTCAGGGTGACGATGAGCCAGCATTGCTATTGGTTGAACATAAGGTTAAAGAAAGGAACCAGCTGTTGCTGAATGAACAGGATACGGTGCCAAGACTGTCACAATTCTGAGAAAAGAATTGACTCAAATGTTTGGTATTTGGATAACGGGGCATCTAACCATATGTCTGGTTTTAGATCGAAATTTAAAACATTAGATGACGGAGTAACTGGCCTGGTTCGTTTTGGTGATGGTTCGACTGTAAGTATAAAAGGAAAGGGAACGGTTGGGTTTCAGTGTAAAAATGGTGAACAACTAACGTTTCATGACGTGTATTTCATTCCGGATTTGTGTAACAATATAATCTCACTTGGTCAACTTTCAGAGAATGGGAACAAAGTAATCCAGAAGGAAGACTACTTGTGGATATACGATGGTCAAGAAAGGTTGGTCATGAAGGTACAACGATCAACAAACAGACTATACAAGATTACTCTTGAGACCGTACCAGATCCTATGTGTTTAATGAATAAACGGGAGGAATTACCAAGGCTTTGGCACGCACGTCTTGGCCATGTAAACTACAAAGCAATGAATATGATGTCTGAAAGGGGAATGGTACGTGGTTTTCTTGAATTTACTCAACTAAAGGAGATCTGTGAGGGATGTTTAATGTCAAAACACCCAAGAAAATCTTTTCCCAAACAATCAGAGTTTCGAGCAACAAAACCTCTAGAATTGATTCAGGGCAATTTGTGCGGTCCTATCACACCAGCAACTAAAGGAGGAAACATATATTTTTTCCTCTTCGTAGATGATTACACTCGCATGATATGGATATACATGTTAAAAACTAAGGATGAGGCATTATGTGTTTTCGAGAAATTTAAAGTAATGGTTGAGAATGAGTCAGAAGAAAAGATTAAAATTTTCCGGACAGATAAAGGAGTGGAATTCACCTCGAAAGTGTTTATAGAATTTTGTGAAAATGAAGGCATTATACGACACTTCACTATGCCCTACACTCCACAATAAAATGGAGTTGTAGAGCGTAGAAACAGAACTGTTGTTGAAATGTCTCGTAGTATGTTGAGAACAATGCAGGTGCCATCAGAATTTTGGGGTGAAGCTGCTTGTCATGCAGTGTATGTACTAAATCGATTACCAACTAGAGCTCTTTCAGAAAAACTCCCTATGAGGCGTGGACCAAAACAAAACCATATATAGGACATATCAAGATATTTGGTTGTGTAGCATATATGAAGCTACTACAGGTGCACATAACAAACTTAAGTGATCGAAGTAAGCCAGTAATCTATTTGGGTAAAGAACCTGGAACGAAGGGCTATCGCCTCTACAATCCTGTCTCTGGAAGTATGCACGTAAGCAGGGATGTGGTTTTTGCAGAATCAAAGGCTTGGGAATGGAATAGGAAACAAGAAAATTGAGGGACAAATGCTACATTCATTCTGATAAACAGTGGCTCGAGTTGGTCAAGTCCGGAAGATTTTGAGAGCCATGAGGCACCAGATACGACACAGGCCTCAAATGTGAGTACAAGGTCTAGCCATGGGATACCTGGTATGCCACAGGTTTTAAGTGCGAGTACAGGTTCTAACACCATAGATTTTCAGCCGAGTGTAGGGTCTGGTAGTACTCAGTCTGCTACGAGGGAGAGCAACACACAATAGAGTGATGTTAGTAGTCAGTCAAGGCATTTTCGATTACTAGGTGATATATACAATGAAACAGAGGAAGTTGAAGCTGAAAGCGAGTTGTTTTTCATGGGAATTGATGAACAAAGTAGTTACAGAGATGATGGGTTCTGAGGCATAAAATGCAGTGGATAAACCTAAATAAAAAAAAAAAAATTCGAAACCCAAAAACATGATTCATGTATAATTATGGGCAGATTATGGAGATAACGAATCACACCTTTCAAGAGCTTAACTTTCACGAACTCAGCGGAGATCCTAGCTATCACGCTTTGTGTCTACCTCTCGGAGAAACACCTCTATGGTATCCACACGAGCACCTCCAAGAACGTCTCACAAAGTTGGATATGGAATGGATGTACTAGGAATTATGGAGATAACGAATCATACCTTTCAAGAGCTTAACTTTCACGAACTCAACGGAGATCCTAGCTATCACGCTTTATGTCTACCTCTCGGAGAAACACATCTATGGTATCCACACGAGCACCTCCAAGAACGTCTCACGAACTTGGCTACAGAATGGATGTACTAGCCTCCTTCTTGACGATCCGAATTGCCTCTGCCTCTCTTTGCTGCTACGGTTTTCTCCAAAACGTACCCCCTCTTTCACCTATCATTATCTATTTATAATGGCTGATTAAAAAGACCCATAAAAGCAAAGCCTAACCCTAGTAGGTATTGGATTAAATAATAAAAACGAATTTCTATTATTTAATTAATAATTAAGTCATACTTAATTATTATGGGCAAAAACATTCCTTTTAATTCGAATTTATATTATCTCAATTAAGTCTTACTTAATTATAATAAAATTTGAATAATCATCAATTCATTTAAATCCATAATTTAAATTAACTATTCCATTAAGTGCTCTATTTGTGCGACCCTATAGGCTATTATTTAATTGACAATAATTTTATTCTCTAATAAAATTATAAACAATGAGCGGTATCTAGTAATACATCATTGTTACCCAATTAAACAATAATTAAATCATGATTAGATAAAACCTTTCGTGATTAATGTTTTTTGTGTAATATAATCCCTTTAACCATACATATTATAGATTAAACTCGAGGCATGTATTTAGTCATCCTCTCGAACATTTAATCCGGGTTTACTTGATCCATGAGTAGACTATCAAGACAAATCATTATTTGAGCATGACCATGCTTTTATAATCTCACTCAATCAAGAGACCAATAATATCTCTCCTAATTATAGGAGGGTTAAATCATTTATCTATCATTCAAATTTCTCATACGACTCATGATATACCCGATGTCCACTTTTATCATCACCCGATCAAAAGTAACTTTTAATGTAGTCAAAGTATATTAATCCTCGTATAGAAATATAATGATTTTAAGTCAAAGGATTATTACACCATTATCACTGTGAGTCTTTCTTATGACTTTATTAAACATGAAGAATCTCACTGTGGGTCTGTCCAGTACCATGTACTCTCACATGTACCTATGTATTGACTTTAGTATCCCCATACTTATAACCAATAAGATGTGGTTATCTTGTCAAACAACATACTAGTCTATCTATGTATTATTATTGTCCTATATAATAATACTCGACCAGGGACCTTTAAGAATATGATATATTATATAATCTCAAGTTTAAGTCATGTACTTAAACTATACAATGTGTATCATGATTATAAGGACATTTATTATGCTAACAAAATATCGCAGTAATTAAGGTTATAATAAATACATTTATTGAATGATCAACTGACATAAAGATTTAAAAGAATAACGTATTGCCTCTGGGGCACCTACACTAACAACAGCCACTGAACAGGGTTGGAAGAGAGCAATGTAAGACGAAATTGACTCGATAGAATGGAACAAAACATGGGAGTTGGTTGAATTGCCAACAGGACATAAGACAGTGGGACTTAAATGGGTTTTCAAGTTGAAAAGGGACACAGAAGGGAATATCATTAAGCATAAGAGCAGACATTCTTACAAAGCCAATGTCCACGGTTAAATTTGAAAGGATGCGAACGTTGCTTGGCCTGAAGGATCTGTAGTAACCAGCTTAGATTACGGGGGAGTGTTGAAACTATATTTAATCTAAGCTTGTATATTTGTTTTATCAGGATAATAAACAGCTGGCTAACATGTTTGTAGCGGGCTAAACTAGTCTCTATTTAGTTGGAGAGTTTGTAGGAGAGTCGTTTCTTATCTGGAGTAGTAGAGCATTATTAGGAAGTGGTAGTTTATCTCTATTTCTTTTTATCGTCTGTAGCTTGGAGTCTATGTGCTTAGTTGCTAATATAGTGAGTTTGTTTTTGCTCTGCACTGTCTCTAATTTCATTCACGTATATCTATACATATAAGTGTCTAGTTTACATTTGGATACTACAAAAATGAGGTTATTTCCGTTTGAACAAGTACACAGACTATAGTGTGCTTGGTTTGGGTGACACTTGCCTCACACACCTTATCCAGCAGCTTCTTTGATTTTCACCCCTTCCGTCACCAAGCTCACTACCCTGAACTCCCCTTAAGGGTGGTAGTTTTTAGAATTGGTGTCTTTTGAGAGACACTACAGGTTGGTTTTTATGTTTTAGAACGGGTGGTTACTTGACATATATCTATATCATTTATTTTGTTGTACATGTTTTTGTTGTCATTTTACTTGAGTTGTTTGTGTAAAGATTGTATCTTAATTATACATATAATTTGATATATTATTTTTATTGAATAAGTTGTGTATATGAATTTTACCTCGTTGCATGAACTCATATTAAAAACTATTTATTTTTTCCAAGATATTTAAACATTTTTAAATCAGGAGATGATTTTATATCCAATAATTGAAGTTCAAACTATAAATATATAAACAAAAATAATAGATCTATACATTTTTTTCACAATTTATGACCTTTATTCGAGCTTGCTAAATATAAATTTCATTTGTTTATCTGTTGTACATTATACATTTATTTCTCTTTCTATTTAAATTTATCGAATTTAATCTACCGACAATAACAAGGTTCTAATTTTATAGTTTTAATTCAGTTTTGAATTGAAGTATCATAATATATAAAAATTTTGTCCTTTGATTTTAGCTTTATTACTTATGAGATATTTTTATTTTTCTTATTCACTTTATTTATAGGTAATTTATTATCAATCAACTACATCCTATTTAAAGTAATACTTTTTTAGAATTTATTTTATTAAGTAATACCTCCTCGTACCTTTAACTGGAAGTCTTACAACCCCAACAACATCTAATCCATATTCTGTCACAATCAGGAAGAGATCTTTAAAGACACCTGCAGCTCTAAAATTTCTCTCATGACAGGGTGACAGTATGCACCAACAGATTTGTACCATGAAAGGAGAACATAACAAATGCAACAAGAATTTGGACCAGAATATACTAATACTAAAATAGAAGCTTAACATATAACTTCTATATAAGAGGAGGATCTTTAGAAAATAATTTTGCCATGGACGAGAAAATACTTTACAAATATAAAGTGCAACCCAACAATATTCTTGTAACTAAATACACCTTGATTCGCCTAACGATTCCTAATGACAAAATGAGCAGTCACATACTCACATACAGCACCTTAAGGGCTTTCACCCAGCTTGGAGGCCTCTAAGATACCTAGTTTCTAAGTACCTCAGTATACAAGCAAATTAATAAGCATGAAACTTTACAGATTACTACCCCTGGCTTTACATCATAACTGCAGAATTTAAAAACTTTAAGCTTACAGGAAATAAGTAGTGACAATACTCATACATGATAAGGTATTACCCCCTCCCCTCCCCCACCCCCAAGACATAGCAGTTCACGTATTAGTATCACATTACAGCATACACTCAACAACAAAGATCAATGCTCATTGCTCCTAAGACCAGAACAATATTTCCTAGCAGGAGCCTTAAAATACAATGACCAACTTTACAACCTCACTCTGTCAGATATGTTTCTACTTCATTACAGACAAACACCAACAACACACGTTAGTGCTTCATGCAGTTTGGCCGCCTTGTCCACAGATTTTTTTTGCAGTTATACAAATATAGAATTTTTGGTTTTCCCTGCAAATATAACAATGGGCAGGTTTAGTCACCAAAACAATTTCTGCACCTGGAGGGTTGGAATAGAGATGAAATTTACGAAACCTATACAAGCCAACAAATTTTCAAAACATAGTAACATCAATTATTAATGGTTAACAACTTAACATCAGATTCATACATGAATATACACATATAGCAGAATAGGGAAACATTGCCATGTACGTCATAACCTCGAAAGTGAGGATAATGCATTGAAGGTAATTAATTATCAATGGGGCAAACACTAAAATTAGGTATTTAAAAGAAAATACTTTGATAAAAACACAAAGTTTATAATGTATTTAAAGCAAATATTTCGAGAGAAACCTGAGTTTACAATGTATTTAGCTAGTACAAATTTTTAGGTGAAGCACTCTTTGGAGAGTTAAAGAAAGAATATGATTTCAAAAGGCATGAGTCCGAAGCTACGAGCTCCTTTTTCCATAGACAGCACCCCTCGAATGAGATCTATGATTTACCTTCTTAAAACGTGATCTGCTCCTATATCTTGTGAAAGCTCGGCCATGATCCCAATCATGGTTGTGCTCCCTGTATCGGTGCTCCCGGTCGTACCTGTCCCTGTGGTACCTCTCTCTGGTGTTCCTCTCCCTGCCACACCTCTCCCTTTGGTAACTCTCCCTATCATACCTCTTCCTCACATACCTGTCCCTTCCATGACCCCTCTCATCACGATGCCTCTTATTAGAGTTATCTGACCTGTCACGTTCAGATTCTCGATCTTTCTCACGCGAGGCACCATATGACTCTGAAAATTTGTAATGGCCCTCTCCGTATTTATACTCAGAACCCCCTTCTTCACCACCATAACTCCACTCTCTTGGTCTTTGGTAGTGTTCCTCCCCTCCCCGTATACCATCATTCCGCATTCCTGAATGAGGTCCCTCCATTCGAGCACTCCCCATCATCCCCATTCTATTAGCAGACATTCCCTTGCCAAATATACAGGAATCGACATGATGAGAGACAGAACGATATTCAATAGCAGGACCTGTAAAATCTCCATAACCAGGTCCTCGACCACCAGGCATACCTGTGACCCTCATAACACTTCTTCTTGCTTTGCTACCCCTAACAGTCCTGATGCTTCCTCTTCCCGCTCCACTTCTTTCTGCATTATCATTCATAGGCCTCTTCTCTGGCTCATATTCATGAGATTGAGGTTGGAATTGGATTTTCTTTTTCATATAAGAAACGGCCATCTTCCATAAAGCATCCGAGGAAGCAAATTCTACCGTGCAAGCTCTCCCTTTAAAAATATATCGGTTCATTCCTTCTTTGCACAAGGCTGCAGCAACCGAGTCATAAAACTCAACCTGACAATATCCTCTGGACTTACCATTAGCTTTCTCATCGAAGAACTTAATCTCTTTAAGCGTCCCATATTTAGATGCGACACTTTCGATTTCTGTATCAGTAGTCCACCAAAGTAACTCTCCAACAAGGAGAATAGTCGCACCATTTTCTCCAGTTGGCCTAATTGGGTTATCATTGGATATAAATTGGTGAGTCACATTTACATTATCATTTGAAATATAATGTGACATCTGTGGAATACTTGTGTTAGGATTAAGGGAAGTCACATACTGATCAACAACTTTACACAACGTATCAGAAGGGTCAATGCCAGTATTCACTGCACCATTAGCAGATGGACCTGGCGCCTTAGACAGATGAAGCGGAAGAAATCCCATATCAATATTGAGGTCACCGTAAAGTTCATCCTACATATCATCTTCGTCAATCACTTCATTATCTGCACCACTAGCAGAAGGACCTTGTGCCTCAGACAACTGAAACTTAAATCCCTCTACAATATTGAGATCATCATAGAGCTTATCATAGTGATCATCACCTTCATAGTCTAATTGCTTTTTAGACTTCGGATCCATTTTCACTGATTGAAGAAAAATAAATGTAAGAACATAGAAGGAACACCTAATTAAGCCAAGAAAAATAGAACTACAACAAAAGTAGCATGAGATGTAAGAACATAGCTAAGTTGCATTCAAACAAGGAAGCTTGATTGTGTTACATCTCAGTCGCTGCATTTATAACTATTTGTGTAATTTTTTTCATATTTCTTTCTGTTTGATTGTCAGTTCATGAAATGTTCAGGTTGGTATCATTTTTATTCTCCATGTATGTGTTAGTGGTTTATTTATGTCAATATTTAATTCATACAAGTAAGGATAAAACTAAATTAACAACAATTGAAACTAGTTTATAGGACTTTAAAATGATAGGTAAGGAACTTCAATATTTGAACCCTAAATTACGGTTAACGAATTGAAAAAAGAAATACAGTAAATTTGAATCCTAATTTAAGGTTCAACAGGTTCAAATACTGAAATTTCTTACCAATCACTTTAAAATGCTAACAAAACTAGTTTCAATCATTGTTACTTTACTTTTAGCCATGCCTATATGAGTTGTGATTACAAAAAATGACATATATAAACCGGGAACACATACATGGAGAATAATGACACAATACCATAACATTACACAAACTGACCATCCAAAAACAAGAATTTAGCAATATATCTCTAATACAAAGAGGCCAATTCATATTTACAGCTTATTCAACAAAAGAAGAAATATTAAATTGTATTTCCAAGTAAAAAGATACATTAATGTTTACATAAACAACTCAAGTAAAGAAACAAGAGAAAGCATATACAACAGATCAATAAATGATACAAATATCCTCAGGGTGCATAACCGGGTGTATACAAAGATAGATATCCACATCTCGAAATTAAAAAAATCGGACAAGAACTTATCCACATCTATCACATACAAAGAGGTAAATTTCAAATACACAGCTTATTCAACAAAAATAATATCTCAAATTATATCTATGAGATACAATCTATACACAAGCAACTCAAGTAAAACAACCTATACACAAGCAACCTACCACATGAGGCTCCTCTCCTATGGTCACCGGGAGCCGAATTGTCCCTTTCACTCCGATCGAGTTTCCCGTGAACCCGTACAGGTGCCCACCTGTTGAGGTTAATTCTCTATCCAATAATCCCAGTTTTTTGTAGGCATCATAAGTCAACACATCAG
This sequence comes from Apium graveolens, assembly GCF_009905375.1. Taxonomy (NCBI): domain Eukaryota; kingdom Viridiplantae; phylum Streptophyta; class Magnoliopsida; order Apiales; family Apiaceae; genus Apium; species Apium graveolens. Next base: position 8,459,668 of record NC_133652.1, read on the forward strand.
CCGAGCTCCCGGTGTCCACCATTGCTCGGTGAACATTCACCGTCCCAATCTTCATTTTTATGACTAGGGCATCGGTATGAGGGTAATGCACCCATTTTGCATCGTTCTCCTTAAACACGATATCATCGGCCTCCCTTTCAAAGAGCTCCGGGGGCCTTTGGCTTACATGATTGACGTTGGTGAGTGGCTTGTCCTTTGCTTCCCGGGCATATCTGTCCATCGCCTTCCGGCTGTCTCCACCAATGTGAGACCCGCCTAGAATAATATGAATACTACCAGCCCGAAGGACCCTTTCTTTGTCTTCTGAGGGTGGAGGAGGGACGGTATGATAATCCGTCCTGTGTCTTCGAACCTCCTTGACAACCCACTCCTTAAGCTTCCATTTTGCACCCATTTTGCATCGTTCTCCTTAAACACGATATCATCGGCCTCCCTTTCAAAGAGCTCCGGGGGCCTTTGGCTTACATGATTGACGTTGGTGAGTGGCTTGTCCTTTGCTTCCCGGGCATATCTGTCCATCGCCTTCCGGCTGTCTCCACCAATGTGAGACCCGCCTAGAATAATATGAATACTACCAGCCCGAGGGACCCTTTCTTTGTCTTCTGGGGGTGGAGGAGGGACGGTATGATAATCCGTCCTGTGTCTTCGAACCTCCTTGACAACCCACTCCTTAAGCTTCCATTGTCTAATCAAAGTCTCGATCTCATCCTTTAGTTGTCTACAATCAGCTGTATCATGTCCGGTGGCCTCATGGTACGCACAATACTTCGAAGTGTCTCTTTTATTGTATTCTGTGAGAGGAGTTGCCTTCCTGAATACCCCCTTCTCTACATATGTAGCATATATGTGGTCGATAGAGGCTACCAGAGGGGTGTGTATCTGCCATTTGCTTTTATAAGGCCTTCCCGAATCTTTAGTGGTCTCTTTGCCACGGGCATACTTTTTCGGGCTCGAACTACGCCGATACGTCTTCCTCCTCTCGTCAGGGTTTGAGGATCGGTCCCTCTTGTCTCGATAGCTTTCGCTGATTTTCAGCTCTCTCATCGATTTCTCTACCCTCTTGAAGGGTTCGGCTTGCTCATAGAACTCGGCCAAGGTCCTCGGCTCACTCGCTTGGAGGTTCTTCCAAAATTTCGATCCTTCTTTCAGCCCTGCTATCAAAAAATTTTTGATGGTCTCCTCACTGGCTCCTCTCACCTTGGGGACCTCGGCGTTGAACCGACGAAAGTATTCTGCCAAGGGCTCCCCCTCCCTTTGCTTGATGTTGGCTAACGTGGCCACATGAGGCGAATAGTGGAGGGTCGACTGAAATTATCTGACGAACAAGTCCTCCAATTGACTCCACGTTCTTATGCTAGCCGGTCCCAATTTGGAGAACCATTGTTGGGCACTACCTCTGAGTGATTCCGCGAAGAGTCTGCAGCGGGTCATCTCCGGCACCTGATAGACTTCCATCTCGGTGTTAAATTGTATAAGGTATTCCGCCGGGTCGGCTTCGCCGTTGAATAGAAGGTCGGGGTTGTGCCTAAACACCCGAGGTAGGGGGGATGATCGGATAGCAGCCGTAAACGGAGAGGGGGCTGCCGATGCAGGGGGCCCTCTCTTCTCTCGCTCCATCTCATCTAAGATCCTTTTCAGGTCCCTTACTCTAACAACTTCTCCTTCTCTGTCACCACCCGCATTACTCGAATGGTGTGAGCCCTGAGGTCGTTCGTGGCGTCCCCCTCCTCCAGTTCGCGCCTGCGACTCCTCTTCACGGTTGTCCCTGCGTCTACGTCGCTCCTCCCTCCTGGGCGAGGTGCGTTGACGTCTTTCCGGAGGGGTCGCTGCCCGTTCCGTTTTCGAGCCTCTCTGATCCACGGGCTCTTTCTCCTCTCTCTCCTTCTTACAATTCTCCAATTTGAGCCTGAGGTCATGCTCGCTTAGTTTTTTACCCACTCGGTCTAGCACGCTAGTTGACCTTGCCTCAGATGAAGTTGGCTTCTGCCCCGATCTCGTAGAGATCTGGCTGCCCCGCTCATCATGGCCTCGGGGTATATCTTCCTTTTCACGCGATGTTTCTTTCTTCTGCTTGGTCTCGGTTGCCACGTCATCAAAATCGTGGATCAGCTTCTTCTGAGGGCCTTTGCCCTTCCAGCTACGCTGTGAGACCTTGAGGTGGCGCGCCTTACGCTTGACGTTCCGGACCGAGCTTCTTTCTACCTTTGACATTCGGGCGTTGATCTGATTTATCTGATCGGCCAGCCCTTCGAGATACGTCATCACAGCCTGCCCGTCCACGGTTGCAATTGGTGGAGGTGGCGCCTGATTCTCTGGGGGCGTGTGTTCAAAAGTAGGGTCCTTCTTCTTGCCTCCGCTCCCTGGTGTCGCCGCTTGCTTGCTTTCTTTGGTCATCTTTCTCCCTAAGATGAACCTCCTAGTCCCCCTCCTTCTAGCGCCAAATGTTATAGGGAAAATTTCGTATAACAGTGTTATGGAGGTTAATGGGTGGAACAAAGATCAAAGACGGTGTTCAAGGGCGGAGGAAGGTTGTTTGGTGGTGGCTGAGCTGTATGTGGACTCCTTAAGAAAGAATAGGGTTTGTTATACGCTGTCAAGTGTCGAATCATCCCTCATACAAGTGCCTACGTACCCTATTTATAGGGATCAAGCCTCACGTAGTTCTCGGAGAAAAGTCACGTAGGCTAGGGTTAGGACTCTTCAGCCCGTGTAGCCCAAGCCCACGATAAAGTCAGGCCTTCAGCCAATTAGTCACGTAAATCTCGACCGGCTCCACACGCTTCCTATAATTTCACGGCATCTCCGTATTTCTTCCCATAATTATAGCAATAACCCGTGTCGGCCCCGAATAAAAAGGTTTTAATTTCATAGTTTTAGTTTAGTTCTGAATTGAAGTATCATAATATATAAAGGTTTTCTCTTTTGATTTTAGCTTTATTACTTATGAGATAATTTTATTTTTCTTATTTCAATTTATTTATATTTAATTTATTATAAATCAACTACATCCTATTTTAAAGTATTTTTTTTAGAATTTATTGTGTTATATATAAATTAGAAATATTGTATGACATAATAAAATTATAATTATGCAAAATAAAATTATAATTTTATGTTGAGCTTTTTTGGTTGCCTGCTTTTTCTTAGATTTTAACCTCAGCTTCTCTTCCTTTTTGGCTTCACCAAACTGAGGGTGACCACTAATCACACAGATCTGTTTTCCATGTCTATAAATTCTTGCCATCCTTCTCTTCAGTATAAAGTCCTTGATAGTCTTGAAGCTATCAATTGATCTACCCAACAACTTCATTTCATCAAGTCTAGGAGGTGAATAGGCTTGGTCCATTGGGTTTTTGCTTGAGAATTTGGAGGAATGATTTTTAGGCTTCAAAACCACAATGGACTTTTGTTGTTTTCATAGAAGATTGACCTATTTTACAATTTCCTAGCTTCATCTCTTCTAAAGTAATTGACTTCAACTATGTAGAATGCCTCACAGATTTTGCTTGATTAGCAGTTGAACTAAATACTTGAGCAATCATGTCATCAATCTATTTTCTCTGTTCTTTTATCTTGAGCTCAGCTGCTTGCAAGATTTATAAGATCAATGCTATCAAAGGAAGGTGTCTTTGAGATATTAATAGCTAGCACTATGACTTTGTTGACTTGAATATGCACATCCTTCTCCCCCTTTTTGTTAGCATCAAGTAAAGCAGAGTTTGAAGTTTTTGCAGCCACTAACTGTTGTAGGAATTGAACCTGTGTTTCTTGTCCTTCCAATATCTTGGCCACAAAATGTTCAACTTTTGAGAGTCTATCAATGAGGGCCTCAAATTTTCTTGCCAAATCGTTTTCATTCCTGAGCTTGAGCTGCACTTCTCTCATAGTTGACTATGGAAGCTTCTGTTCAATCTTCTCATTCAACTCTTTCTGAACTGCCTCAATTGAATTCTTCATGCCATCCACAACTTGAGTCTGTTTGAGATTTTGAATTTTGTGTAATTGGAGAGACTCATGATGGGCTTTTAGCTGAACTTTGGTGCTGGCATCTGTAGTGGCTTGAATGGCTGACTGAGTTTGTCTGATTAGTTTGAACATGTTTAATGTGAAGTAATGATAGCTGTAATACTTACTGAGCATCCATTCTGGAGTTTATGTAGAAGAACTAGGGCCTTCATCTCCCCCTAAGTTGGTGCCAGCTTCATCATCAAAATCATCTGGAAACTCAGAATCACCATAAGATCCAAAGTTTGAGTCCACATAATCAACTGTAGGAAGTAGAGTGAACAAAGCATCCTTAGCCCTTTGCATAGATACTGTTGTGTGTAATTGATTGAGTATCCTATCAGTCTCCTCATTGCCCTGAACATCCAATGTTTGGTAGGCTGTAACAGGGTGAGTAAATGTCTCAGCATCTAGGAAAATAGAATCTATAACAACTTTGTATTCTTGTTAATATAGACTTTTCCTTTCAACCTCATTGACATTCATTGACTCACTTGCAATGGCTCTTAACCTTATCTCGCCTGAACCTGTCTTTCTCTCATAATCTCTCTTTTTTTATATATAGGGCTCTCCATGACTCACCACCCTCACACACTCACCTTCACTATCTAAGGCGGGACTCCGTTCATTCTCTTTAGCCATGCTGGAAGAAATAACATGCATAGGTTCACTCTTTTCCTCTCCTTTTGGTTGGGAGCAACCGAGGCTCTCACTCAATTCACTCCAGTCCCTCAAGCCTAAGAGTGATTGGACAACTACTAAATAATCTGCACTTGTAATAGATTTAGATATACCAAGTTGTACAGTGACATTCAACGGATGTGAAAAATCAGTTGAAAGTGTAGTTAGAATTATCAACGGATGACTGCTGTGAAGTACATCCGTTGAAAGACAATCACTTCTCAATGGCTGATGAATATCCGTTGAGGAAGAAGAAATAATGAAAATAGGAGTTGAAACTATTGTTGAGTCTGTGGAGATTGATTTTAAGTTTTGTTTCATAGACACTTGAATAGTTTGAGAAAGAAATGGCATGTGATCCAACAAATCATCTATAAGATGCTGATCACTTGCTTGCGATTTTGGCTCCTCCATGAATTTGAGAGATGGAGAATCAGGAATTAATGTTTTGATCATATCCCCATCTAGAGAATTTGTGGGAGAATTTTGTGTGTGTGGTGTTTCAATTATGAGAGAATTTGGCTGTGACTCCACATTTATTGGAGCCACATCAATCTGACTTTGAGAAGGTGTATTAACTGAGTCTTTCACTGCAATTGGCACTGTGTGTGCACCTTGTGACTCCCCCATTGGTTTAGCCTTATTCTTTTTAATGTAGGTTTATGTTCGATCAGTGTCCCTACGCGAGTGTCCGTACCCCTTTTGTTCTCTATTCTTGGAGAAGAGCCTGTTTCAATAGTTACACCCTTTTGGGAGGATGCATAAATGAGGTTATTTACTTTTGAACAACTACGGAGACTATAGTGTGGTTGGTTTGGGTGACACTTGCCTCACACACCTTAACGAGGAGCTTGTTTAATTTTCACCCCTTCCGTCACCAAGCTCACTACCCTGTACACTCCGCTTAAGGGTTGTGGTAGTTTTTAGAACTGGTGTCTTTTGAGAGACACTAGTGGTTGGTTTCTTTGTTTTGGCGTGTAATCTTCTACTACTTTTTATATTTTAGAAAGGGTGGTTACTTGACATATATCTATATCATTTATTTTGTTGTACAAGTTTTTGTTACCATTTTACTTGAGTTGTTTGTGTAAAGATTGTATCTTAATTATACATATAATTTGATATATTATTTTTGTTGAATAAGTTGTGTACATGAATTTTACCTGTTGCATGAACTCATATTAAAAACTATTTAATTTTGCCAAGATATTTAAACATTTTTAAATCATGAGATGATTTTATATTCAATAATTGAAGTTCAAACTATAAATATAAACAAAAATAATAGATCTATACATTTTTTTCACAATTTATGACCTTTATTCGAGCTTGCTAAATATAAATTTCATTTCTTTGTCTGTTCTACATTATACATTTATTTCTCTTTCAATTTAAATTTATCGAATTTAATCTACCGACAATAACAAGGTTCTAATTTCATAGTTTTAATTCAGTTTTGAATTGAAGTATCATAATATATAAAAATTGTGTCCTTTGATTTTAGCTTTATTACTTTTGAGATAATTTTATTTTTCTTATTCACTTTATTTATAGGTAATTTATTATCAATCAACTACATCCTATTTAAAGTAATACTTTTTTAGAATTTATTTTGTTAAGTAATATCTCCTCGTACCTTTAACTGGAAGTCTTACAACCCCAACAACATCTAATCCATATTCTGTCACAATCAGGAAGAGATCTTTAAAGACACCTGCAGCTCTAAAATTTCTCTCATGACAGGGTGACATTATGCACCAACAGATTTGTACCATGAAAGGAGAACATAACAAATGCAACAAGAATTTGGACCAGAATATACTAATACTAAAATAGAAGCTTAACATATAACTTCTATATAAGAGGAGGATCTTTAGAAAATAATTTTGCCATGGACGAGAAAATACTTTACAAATATAAAGTGCAACCCAACAATATTCTTGTAACTAAATACACCTTGATTCGCCTAACGATTCCTAATGACAAAATGAGCAGTCACATACTCACATACAGCACCTTAAGGGCTTTCACCCAGATTGGAAATAAGTAGTGACAATACTCATACATGATAAGGTATTACCCCCTCCCCCTCCCCCACCCCCAAGACATAGCAGTTCACGTATTAGTATCACATTACAGCATACACTCAACAACAAAGATCAATGCTCATTGCTCCTAAGACCAGAACAATATTTCCTAGCAGGAGCCGTAAAATACAATGACCAACTTTACAACCTGACTCTGTCAGATATGTTTCTACTTCATTACAAACAAACACCAACAACACACGTATAGCACAATATACACATATAGCACAATAAGGAAACATTACCATGTACGTCATAACCTCGAAAGTGAGGATAATGCATTGAAGGTAATAAATTATCAATGGGGCAAACACTAAAATTAGTTATTTATAAGAAAATACTCCGACAAAAACACAAAATTTATAATGTATTTAGAAAAATATTTCAAAAGATAGTGTAGGACGTGCACCACGGTTTTAGGTAATAGTACGTTAGTCAGACTCTTTTAATAATTTCTGGTATGCACTGATTTCAGTTTAATCCCAATAGAAGTTTTTATTCAGAAATCTCTACAGTTGTGTTCTATAATCAGTTTAGTCTCTACATTTGGTATCAGATCACTCTATTCTTTCTTCTACATGACTCACATCTCATTGGCATACAAAATGGCTGAGTCGAGCAAGCACAAGGAAGGGCAGATTGGGTTGAGTTTTCCCATGCTAACAAAGATAAATTATACTGCTTGGGCAATGAAGATGTGGATATTTATGCAAGCACATAGCGTGTGGGAAGCAATCGATCCCAAGGATCCAAAGGCTGCTGTGGAAGACAAGATCGACAAGCGAGCTTTGGCTATGATCTATCCGAGTATTCCAGAGGAATTGATGTTGACGCTTGCAGAATGGAAAACCGCAAAGGACGCCTGGGAGGCAATAAAAACGGTGTCACTAGGGGCTACAAAGGTCAAACAAGCAAAGGCTCAAACACTTAAATCTGAATTTGAATCTTTAAATATGAAGGACACAGATCAATTAGATGATTTCTGCATGAAATTAAATGGCCTGGTTGCGAGAATCAGGGCACTTGGAGAGACTATTGGAGAAGAATACGTTGTGAAAAAATTGCTAAGGGCGGTGCCTGCCAAATGTCTGCAAATAGCGTAAGCTATCGAGCAATTTGGAAATATTGAAACTATGTCGGTTGAAGAAGTAATAGGCTCGCTAAAAGCTCACGAGGAACGACTATCTAGTCAAGGTGATAGCAAAGAAGAACAACAACTCCTTTTGACCGAGGAGGAATGGTCACGACGTGAGAACAACACTGGAAAGCTCCTGCTTACACGCGAGGAATGGTTGAGAAGGTCGAATAGAGGTGGGTCTCAGGTTGGAAATGACCACCGTGATAGAGATAATCAGGATGGTCGAAGACGAATTGATAGAGGAAAACTAAAATATTTCAACTGTGGAGCCTATGGTCATTTTGCCATTGAATGTAGAAAACCAAGGAGGGACAAAATACAACGTGGAGAAGCCAATCTTACACAAACATATGACGAAGAACCTGCACTCTTAATGGCCATAAATAATGAAGGTGCAGACGACATGATTCTCTTGTCTGAAGGTGCAGGCTCGAACATAAAAACTTTGGAGGAGGACATCTGGTATCTAGATAATGGGGCAAGTAACCATATGGCTGGGTGCCGTGAAAAATTTCAAACTCTGGATATAAAAATGAAGGGGCAGGTTAAATTTGGCGACGGATCTCTGGTACAAATCGAGGTGAAGGGCACAATAAGAATTGTTTGCAAGAATGGCGAGACACGAGCACTACAGGATGTGCATTATATACCCACACTGAAGAGCAATATTATTAGCCTAGGTCAGCTTTCTGAAGAAGGAAATCGAGTGGTATTGGATGGAGAAAACTTGTGGGTCTATGATAGTTATGGGAGGCTGATTATGCACGTAAAACGCTCTCCAAATCATCTCTACAAAATACGCATTGAAGATACCAAGGAAGTTTGCTTACTTACAAAGGAGGAAGAAAAGGCATGGTTATGGCATGCACACCTAGGCCACGTCAATTTTAATGCAATGCAGCTGATGTCTAGGAATTAAATGGCACATGGTCTTCCATCCATAAATCAACCAAAAGAGCTTTGCAATGGGTGCCTTATGTCAAAACAATCCCGTAAGCCTTTTCCTACTCACTCTCATTTTACTTCTAAGCATGCATTAGAATTAATACATGGGCATCTTTGTGGGCCTATTTCACCTTCTACTCCTGATGGCAATAGATATTTCATGCTATTAGTAGATGATTACACTCGTATGATGTGGATTTACATGCTTAAGTTTAAAAGTGAGGCATTAAATTATTTTAAGAAGTTCAAGTTACTGGTTGAGAGCAACTCTGCAAAACAAAGCATTGAGGTGTTCCGTACTGATCGTGGGGGGGAGTTTTGTTCCAAAGAATTTGAAGACTTTTGTGAACAAGCAGGAATTTTGAGGCATTATACTGCGCCCTACACACCACAGCAAAATGGTGTAGTAGAGCGTCGTAATCGTACAGTGGCAACAATGAATAGAAGCTTGCTTAAGGAAAGGGGAGTTCCTGCACAGTTCTGGGGCGAGGCAGCTAGACATGCCGTATACATCTTAAACATGCTCCAAACTCGAGCATTCTCACACATAACTCCGTATAAGGCATGGTGTGGTCACAAACCATCTGTTGAATCTCTGAAAATCTTTGGTTGCATCTCTTATATGAAAATTCCAGCCGTGTTCACTCACAAACTCGATGACAGAAGTAAAGTGTTAGTTCACTTTGGACGAGAACCAGGAACTAAGGCGTATCGATTGTACGACCCAGATTCCGGAAGAATTTATGTAAGCAGAGACGTTATATTCAACGAAGGAAAAGGTTGGAAATGGGATAAAGGTGCAAACCAAATCGCTGATAGGTGCACTCAAATCAACTCTTTCTAATTTCAAATTGATTTTGACATTGATGCACGAGAAATATATGAGCAACACGCACCAGAAAATTCTTAGTTTTTTAGTGAAAATTCTAACTCCAAGAGTGCTGGCTCACCAGAAACACCATTCACATCAGGGTCTGTTTCTTCATCTGACATTGCAGGAGACTCAGGTTCTAGTGGTTCCAGCACTGATAGTGAACCAAGGCGCATGAGACAACTCTCAGACATTTATAGAGTCACTGAGGAAGTGGAAATTGAGGATGAATTGCTGCTAACAAATGTAGATGCACCAATAAATTTTGAACAAGTTGTCAAAACTGAGGCTTGGAGGGATGCAATGAATACATAAATTACTACTATAGAAAAGAACAAGACGTGGCAACTTATAAATTTGCCAAAGGGCCATAAACCAATCGACTTGAAGTGGGTGTTCAAGTTGAAAAAGGATCAAAATGGAGAGATAATCAAACATAAAGCTCGTTTGGTGGCTAAGGGCTACGTGCAGTGCTATGGTATTGATTATGACGAGGTTTTCACCTCGGTCACAGGATTAGAAATGGTTCGCTTACTTTTGGCATTGGCAGCCAAGAACGAATGGGAAGTACATCACCTTGACGTCAAGTCCTCTTTCCTAAATGGTGTTCTCTCGGAAGAAGTCTATGTTTCTCAACCTAAAGGCTACATGAAAAAGGGGCAAGAACACAAAGTTTATAGATTATTCAAGGCCCTATACGGGTTACGACAAGCACCCCGGGCTTGGTACTCACAGTTAAACAAGTGCTTGTTGAAGCCTGGTTTCGTGAAATGTCCCTATGAACATGTTGTTTACACACGAAATGAAGGGTCTGAAATTTTGATTGTGGGCGTCTATGTTGATGATCTAATTATCACTGTCACCACTGTTTCTAACATTGTCAAATTCAAGGGGGAGATGAGTCGTGAATTTGACATGACTGATCCTGGAAGATTATCATATTACTTGGGCTTGGAGGTCGAACAAGGCAGTGGTTACATCAAACTTAAACAGACTGCATACGCAATAAAGTGCTTCAAAATGCAGGCATGAGTGACTGCAAGGCTGTGACGTATCCCATGGACTTCAACCTGCAGATCGATGCTGATTCAAATGGTGAACTGATAAATTCAACTCATTACAAGAGCTTGGTTGGAGGGTTACGTTACTTGGTTTACACTCGTCCTGACATAGCATATGCTGTAGGAATAGTCAGTTGCTATATGGAAAAACCCACTGTAATGCATCTGAATGCCATAAAGAGAATATGTCGGTATGTCAAAGGTACTCTGCACTACGGTTTGGTATACATAAAGGGACGTGGAAACTATATTCTGTCAGGATTCTCTGATAGTGACTTGGCTGGGTGTGTAGAGGATAGAAAGAGCACGAGTGGGATGGCATTTTATCTTGATGAAAGCTTAATTTCTTTGGTGTCACAGAAGCAACATTGTGTGGCTCTTTCATCGTGTGAAGCTGAATTTATGGCAGCCACAGTCACTGCGTGTCAGGGCATATGGTCGCAGCGAGTTCTTGTTCAGATCTCAGATATCAAACCAGGTCATGTTGTTATATATATCGACAATAGGTCTGTGATTGATCTAGCAAAGAATCCAGTTTTCCACAGACGTAGTAAGCATATTGACGTGCGATACCATTTTATTCGAAAATGTGTTGAGCAAGGTCTGATCGTAATCAAGCATATCAATACAAGTGAGCAGCGTGCTGATATACTAACTAAGGCTTTGTCTGCGGCTAAATTTTAGAAAATGAGAAGCTTGCTTGGAGCGAAGAATTTAGAACATGTTTAGACTAAGGGGGAGCGTGTTGGGTTTATTATCTAAACATGTTCCTAGTACTTTTACTTGTTTCTGTATTTGAATAAATTATGTACGTTGTAGAGTCAGACTTGGTCTGAAGTAGTTACAAGTTTGTAGGAGATAGTGTTGGACGTGCACCTGGGTTTTAGGTAGTAGTATGTTAGTCAGACTCTTTTAATAATTTCTGGTATGCACTGATTTCAGTTTAATCCCAATAGAAGTTTTTATTCAGAAATCTCTACAGTTGTGTTCTATAATCAGTTTAGTCTCTACACTACCTTCTTAAAACGTGATCTGTTCCTATATCTTGTGAAAGCTCGGCCATGATCCCAATCATCGTTGTGCTCCCTGTATCGGTGCTCCCGGTCGTACCTGTCCCTGTGGTACCTCTCTCTCTCGTTCCTCTCCCTCTCACACCTCTCCCTTTGGTAACTCTCCATGTAATACCTCTCCCTAACATACCTGTCCCTTCCTTGACCCCTCTCATCACGATGCCTCTTATTAGAGTTACCTGACCTGTCACGTTCAGATTCTCGATCTTTCTCACGCGAGGCACCATATGACTCTGAAAATTTGTAATGGCCCTCTCCATATTTATACTCTGAAACCCCTTCTTCACCACCATAACTCCACTCTCTTGGTCTTTGGAAGTGTTCCTCTCCTCCACGTATACCATCATTCCACATTCCTGAATGAGGTCCCTCCATTCGAGAACTACCCATCATCCCCATTCTATATCATCCCCATTCTATTAGCAGACATTCCCTTGCCAAATATAGAAGAATCGACATGATGAGAGACACGAGGATATTCCATAGCAGGACCTGTAAAATCTCCATAACCAGGTCCTCGACCACCAGGCAGACATGTGCCCCTCATAACACTTCTTCTTGCTCCGCTACCCCTCACATTCCTGGTGCTTCCTCTTCCCGGTCCACTACCTCTTTCTGCATTATCATTCATAGGCCTCTTCTCTGTCTCATATTGAGATTGAGGTTGGACTTGGAATTTCTTTTTATATAAGGAACGGCCATCTTCCATAAAGCCTCCGAAGAAGCAAATTCTACCGTGCAAGCTCTTCCATTAAAAAAGTATTCGTTCATTCCTTCTTTACACAAGGCTGCAACAATTGAGTCATAAAACTCAACCTGACAATATCCTCTGGACTTACCATTAACTTTCTCATCGAAGAACTTAATCTCTTCAAGCGTCCCATATTTAGATGAGACACTTTCGATTTCTGTATCAGTAGTCCACCAATGTAACTCTCCAACAAGGAGAATAGTCTCACCATTATCTCCAGTTGGCCTAACTGGGTTATCATTGGAATTTTATGAAAGTCTTTATAAAGAAGGTTCCTGACTTCGATTGGGCGGCTCTGGGTGCGAGCACAGCGAGGCATGCTGACAAGTTGAAGCTAGAGATGGAGAGGGATGCCCAAATTGTTGAGGAGGCTCGGCTCGCGGCCGAGAAGCCCGAGGTCGCTGGTGAAAATCGTGAGGGAGCAGAGGCTGATAACCCTTAATGTAATTTTAATTAGAACTAGACTTTTGACTGGGTAAGCGGGCACCCCTTTCGCCTCGCGCTTGTATTTGAAATATTCTGCCTCGGGGCATAACTTATTTAACTTTTGTTTGTATAAAATGTCAAGTTTTTTGTGCCCGCGTATGTCTTTACGGTGCTAGCTGGTTTTTTTTTGTGTTTTCTTACCTTGCTTCTACTGACCAAAAGTAATCATAACTCTGGCCGCTTATGGCGAGCGTTACCCCTTCACTGCGAGCCCAATTTATTCAGCTCGTGTCATTTGTTCAATCAAACAACCATTGAAAGAGAATGCCAAGTGGAACAAGCCCGCATCAACTCGCAGGTGTTGTAGGTGTGCTCGCACTAGGAGCTCGCATGTGTCTTCTCCTCGTATCATGCGACTTTGAGTATGTTTGATGGAGGGCTGGGCCCCCTAGGTCGCATTTATGGTCTTGAGGGTCAGGGTATGAGCTCGTATCGCGGGCCTATACCTCTTTATCCACATCTTTTATCTACTATGTGTTCATATTTGTCTAAGCGGGCCGTGGCCCGGCTCGTTTCATGTTCTTGGCATCAAGCGGGTCGGGGCCCAGCTTGATTTAACATGTTAATAAAACAACTGTTCTGTCCTCGCATGAGTTCCCAAGGATGGGGTCCCCTACTGGGTATTTAATCTATTGACAGAAGTTAAAATATCAAGTGCACAAATATAGATCAATCGTTTATTCATAGATAATGGGAAGTGAAAGGAATACATGCTTGTGGTCTCAGGGAGGCACCTATATGGCACTACCCCCCGAGACTTAGGAATATTTAAAGATAATACTAAGTCTGAAAAGAATAATATTACTGATAATACTTGCGAAGGTGTTCCGCGTTCCAGGCTCTTGGGATCAACTTGTCTTGCATATCATTGAGGTGGTAGGTTCCCTCCCAGAGCACTGATTTTATCTTGTAAGGGCCTTCCCAATTCGCTCCAAAGAGTCCGTGACTCACCACCTTGGTATTTGGCATGACCCGGCGCAGAATCAAATCTCCCACCTTGAAAGTTCGGGCTCGAAACTTACTGTTGTAATGCCTAGCTGTCCTCTGCTGATATGCCGCTATCCTGATCTGAGCCTCTTCTCGAGTTTCTTCGATCATATCCAAATAGAGCCGATGATTGACCTCGTTTGCCTCTGAGTCATAGTTGTCCCTTCGAAAAGATCCTGCTCCCACTTCAACGGGCACCATAGCTTCACACCCATACACCAGAGAGAAAGGGGTCTCTCCAGTTGTGGTTCGGGGTATAGTGTTGTAAGACCATAGGACCTGGGCGAGCTCTTCTGGCCATGCTCCTTTCTTCTCTTCAAGCTTTGCCTTTAAGGTATGCTTAATGATTTTATTAACAGCCTCTGTCTGCCCGTTACTCTGGGGGTGGCAGACTGCGCTAAAGCTCTTCTGAATCCCCAGCTGCTCACAAAAATCTCGCATCTCCTTGCTATCAAATTGTTTCCCATTGTCAGATATCAGCTTGTAAGGGATGCCATAGCGACATACAATAGCCCTGTATACAAACTCCCTGAGCTTTTTCGCTGTGATAGTGGCTAGGGGCTCGGCCTCTGCCCACTTAGTGAAATAGTCTACCGCAACCACCGCATACTTGACGCCTCCCCTGGCCTTCGGGAGTTCCCCAATCAGATCAATTCCCCACATGGAGAAGGGCTAGGGGCTCATGAGGGATGTGAGAGAGGCCACGGGGTTGTTGTAATAATTGGCATATCGCTGATACTTATCACAAGCTCGGGAGAATTCAAAGGCGTCTTTTTTCAGCGTTGGCCAGTAGTAGCCTTGACGGAGGATTTTCTGAGCTAGAGAGCTACCCCCCGAGTGATTGCCGCAAATGCCCTCGTGTACTTCCCTTAGGATGTAGTTGCATTCCTCCCCATATATGTATTTGGGAAGAGGAACACTGAACCCTCTTCTGTATAGAATCCCGTCGTATATCACATAGCGGGCTGCTTTGTATTTTATCCTCCTTGCCTCGTTCTTTTCGTCCGGAAGTGAACCTTCTCTTATGTATTCTAGAATAGATGTCATCCACGTGGGGCCGAGCTCATTACTGAGGCTGCCCACCTCGTGCTCGGGCACACTAGGTTGCCTCTGTATATCAAGGGGCACGGTCCCTAGCAAAGTGCTCTCGCGGCGTGAGCCGAGCTTAGCTAGCTCGTCTGCGCCTTCATTCTGCCCACGCGGGATTAGTTCCAGCCTCACCTCGTTGAATCTTGCGATTATCCTCTGTGCGCACTTCAGGTAAAGCTCTGTTCTCGGCCCCTTAGCTTGATACCCCCCGTTTATCTGATAGACCATAATCATGGAGTCACTAAACACATTCAAATTCTCGACCTTCATTTCCAAAGCTAGCTTGAGACCGTTGATCAGGGCCTCATACTCATCATCATTGTTGGTTGCATGAAAGGCCAGATGGGTCGCACGTCTGATCTTGTGCGCCTCTGGGCTGATTAGCTCGATTCCAGCTCCTGCTCCATCACCGTTAGAGGCACCATCCACATATAGGCTCCACCATGGGGCACTATTTTGTCTCTCCAGTCCAACTTCTTCTGTGCTAGGTATAACAACAAGGGCTCCCGGCTCCACTTCTTGATGTGGGGGAAATTCTAGCACAAAATCGGCCAGGGCTTGGCCTTTGATCGCAGTCCTTGGCTTATAATCCACCTCGAATTGGCCGAGCTCAACCGTCCACTTCAACATTCGACCAGAAGACTCTGGTTTATGCATCACTTGTCTGAGGGGGTAGGAGGTTCGCACTTCTATCTTATGTGCCTGAAAATAGGGCCTGAGTTTTCGGGAGGCCAGGATCAGAGCATATGCTAGCTTTTCGAGGCTTGTGTATCGAGTCTCGGCATCGGCTAGCCTTTTGCCCACATAATATACCGGGAGCTGGACATCCTCCTCCTCTTGGACTAATACCGCACTTATTGTAAAGTCGGAGACAGCCAAGTATAGGGTCAAAGTTTCTCCTGCCTTTGGGTTGGACAATATTGGAGGGCTGCTGAGATGCTTCTTTATATTCTGAAAGGCTTCTTCACATTCTTCGGTCCACTTAAAATTCCTCCCCGCTCTTTTAATTGCTTTGAAGAACTTTTGGCATTTATCGGAGGATTTTGAGACGAAGTGATTCAAGGCAGCCACTCGTCCCGTTAAGCTTTGAACATCCTTCACTCGTCGAGGGGATCTCATCTCGAGTAGGGCTTGTATCTTGGCTGGGTTGGCCTCAATGCCTCTTGGTTGACAATAAATCCCAAAAACTTCCCCGATTCAACCCCAAACACACATTTCTGGGGGTTGAGCTTCATTCTGTACTCCCTTAGGATCTGGAACATTTCTGCCAGGTGGCGGACATGATCCCTCGCTTCTTTCGACTTCACCAGCATGTCATCTACATAGGCCTCCATAGTCTTCCCCAATTGATGCTTGAACATCTTATTCACCAGCCTCTGATAGGTTGCCCCCGCATTAAGGAGCCCGAAGGGCATCCCGATGTAACATTAAAGGCCCCGATCAGTAATAAAGGAGGTGTGCTCCTGATCTGGCCCATACATGGGGATTTGCTTATATCCCGAATAAGCATCCATAAAACTAAGCAATGCGTGCCCAGCCGTGGAATCAACCAGCTGGTCGATTCGGGGTAGAGGAAAGTTGTCCTTCGGGCAGGCTTTATTTAGGTCGGTGAAGTCTACACATATCATCCACTTGCCATTGGGCTTCTTGACAAGCACGGGGTTGGCCAGCCACACGGGGTAGAAGGCTTCTCTCACAAGTCCTGCCTCCATTAATCAATCCACTTCTTCTCTGAGGGCCTCTGCCCTCTCTCCACTAATCGGCCGTCTCTTTTGCCTAACCCCCTTCTTTTTCGGGTCCAAGTTGAGCCGGTGGCACATGACATTTGGGTCAATCCCTATCATATCAGAGTGTGACCATGCAAAGACATCCAAATTCTCCCTTAGGAAGCGGGCTAGATCCTCTCTCAAGTTAGGACTTAGGTTAGAGCCTATTCTGAGTACCTTGGAGGGATCATTTGGGTCTACCAAGATCGGGATTGTGTCCTCTGCGGCCCCAGCCCTCTCGACCATTGGGGGCATTCTCGGGTCTAAATCTGCTAGAGCCTCGCTAGATTTTCCCATTCCCGTGATTGTCAAACCTTCCGCATCCTTGAGCTTGGTCTGGTGAGCTCGGGCCGGATTTATCAAGCGTTCAGAGGTTGCAGTTACAGTATGAGTGATTCCATCGGGCAGGTCCCTAGTGATTGTTGTTTCTTTGTGTGCCCATTTCCCTCTCCTAAGTCTTGCAGCGATTTGTTCTGGGCTCTCTTCTTCATCACTTGCTTCCTCTACAATCCCCTCTTGTATCAACATGATGGGTTGAGAGGCTTCCATTAGCAAGGCCCCTGGGCGTGGTTCCACGTGAATTCCCATGTGCTCGAAGTAGTTCTCGGGCAACTCCTCAATTGAGACCAAATTACAAGTCTCGTGGTCTTCGGGACGTGTTCTTTTCCTGCCCTCTACCTCTTCCATAGGGACGTCGCACTCAACTGCTTCAGCTATCTCCCTTGAGGCACTTCTTGACTCGGCCGCCTTGAGTACCTGGTTGTAGCAGACTCTGGATTCGTATTGACAACTCTTCAAGATGCCTACCCCCGTGGGGGTTGGGAATTTTATCGTCATATGATGGATCGAGGTTACCATCCTCATCGCCCTCATAAGGGGTCTGCCCACTATAACATTATAGGCACAAGGCTGGTCTACAACTATAAATATAGCAATCTGGGTGGCCACATGAGGCTCCTCTCCTATGGTCACCGGGAGCCGAATTGTCCCTTTCACTCCGATCGAGTTTCCCGTGAACCCGTACAGGTGCCCACCTGTTGAGGTTAATTCTCTATCCAATAATCCTAGTTTTTTGTAGGCATCATAAGTCAAGACATCAGCCGAGCTCCCGGTGTCCACCATTGCTCGGTGAACATTCACCGTCCCAATCTTCATTTTTATGACTAGGGCATCGGTATGAGGGTAATGCACCCATTTTGCATCGTTCTCCTTAAACACGATATCATCGGCCTCCCTTTCAAAGAGCTCCGGGGGCCTTTGGCTTAGATGATTGACGTTGGTGAGTGGCTTATCCTTTGCTTCCCGGGCATATCTGTCCATCGCCTTCCGGCTGTCTCCACCAATGTGAGACCCGCCTAGAATAATATGAATACTACCAGCCCGAGGGACCCTTTCTTTGTCTTCTGGGGGCGGAGGAGGGACGGTATGATAATCCGTCCTGTGTCTTCGAACCTCCTTGACAACCCACTCCGTAAGCTTCCCTTATCTAATCAAAGTCTCGATCTCATCCTTTAGTTGTCTACAATCAGCTGTATCGTGTCCGGTGGCCTCATGGTACGCACAATACTTCGAAGTGTCTCTTTTATTGTATTCTGTGAGAGGAGTTGCCTTCCTAAATACCCCCTTCCCTACATATGTAGCATATATGTGGTCGATAGAGGCTACCAGAGGGGTGTGTCTGCCATTTGCTTGTATAAGGCCTTCCCGAATCTTTAGTGGTTTCTTTGCCACGGGCAGACTTTTTCGGGCTCGAACTACGCCGATACGTCTTCCTCCTCTCGTCAGGGCTTGAGGATCGGTCCCTCTTGTCTCGATAGCTTTTGCTGATTTTCAGCTCTCTCATCGATTTCTCTACCCTCTTGAAGGGTTCGGCTTGCTCATAAAACTCGGCCAAGGTCCTCGGCTCACTCGCTTGGAGGTTCTTCCAAAATTTCGATCCTTCTTTCAGCCCTGCTATCAAGAAATTTTTTATGGTCTCCTCACTGGCTCCTCTCACCTTGGGGACCTCGGCGTTGAACCGACGAAAGTATTCTGCCAAGGGCTCCCCCTCCCTTTGCTTGATGTTGGCTAACGTGGCCACAGAAGGCGAATAGTGGAGGGTCTACTGAAATTATCTGACGAACAAGTCCTCCAATTGCCTCCACGTTCTTATGCTAGCCGGTCCCAATTTGGAGAACCATTGTTGGGCACTACCTCTGAGTGATGCCGTGAAGAGTCTGCAGCGGGTCATCTCCGGCACCTGATAGACTTCCATCTCGGTGTTAAATTGTATAAGGTATTCCGCCGGGTCGGCTTCGCCGTTGAATAGAAGGTCGGGGTTGTGCCTAAACACCCGAGGTAGGGGGGATGATCGGATAGCAGCCGTAAACGGAGAGGGGGCAGCCGATGCAGGGGGCCCTCTCTTCTCTCGCTCCATCTCATCTAAGATCCTTCTCAGGTCCCTTACTCTAACAACTTCTCCTTCTCTGTCACCACCCGCATTACTCGAATGGTGTGATCCCTGAGGTCGTTTGTGGCGTCCCCCTCCTCCAGTTCGCGCCTGCGACTCCTCTTCATGGTTGTCTCTGCGTCTACGTCGCCCCTCCCTCCTGGGCGAGGTGCGTTGACGTCTTTCCGGAGGGGTCGCTGCCCGTTCCCTTTTCGAGCCTCTCTGATCCACGGGCTCTTTCTCTTCTCTCTCCTTCTTACAATTCTCCAATTTGAGCCTGAGGTCATGCTCGCTTAGTTTTTTACCCACTCGGTCTAGCATGCTAGTTGACCTTGCCTTAGATGAAGCTGGCTTCTGCCCCGATCTCGTAGAGATCTGGCTGCCCCGCTCATCATGGCCTCGGGGTATATCTTCCTTTTCGCACGATGTTTCTTTCTTCTACTTGGTCTCGGTTGCCACGTCATCAAAATCGTGGATCAGCTTCTTCTGAGGGCCTTTGCCCTTCCAGCTACGCTGTGAGACCTTGAGGCGGCGCGCCTTACGCTTGGCGTTCCGGACCGAGCTTCTTTCTACCTTTGACATCCGGGCGTTGATCTGATTCATCTGATCGGCCAGCCCTTCGAGATACGTCATCACAGCCTGCCCGTCCACGGTTGCAATTGGTGGAGGTGGCGCCTGATTCTCTGGGGGCGTGTGTTCAAAAGTAGGGTCCTTCTTCTTGCCTCCGCTCCCTGGTGTCGCCGCTTGCTTGCTTTCTTTGGTCATCTTTCTCCCTAAGATGAACCTCCTAGTCCCCCTCCTTCTAGCGCCAAATGTTATAGGGAGAATTTTGTATAATAGTGTTGTGGAGGTTAATGGGTGGAACAAAGATCAAAGATGGTGTTCAAGGGCGGAGGAAGGTTGTTTGGTGGTGGCTGAGCTTGTATGTGGACTCCTTAAGAAAGAATAGGGTTTGTTATTCTATGTCAAGTGTCGACTCATCCCTCATACAAGTGCCTACGTACCCTATTTATAGGGATGAAGCCTCACATAGTTCTCGGGGAACAAGTCACGTAGGCTAGGGTTAGGACTCTTCAGCCCGTACAGCCCAAGCCCACGATAAAGTCAGGCCTTCAGCCAATTAGTCACGTAAATCTCGACCGGCTCCACACGCTTCCTATAATTTCACGGCATCTCCGTATTTCTTCCCATAATTATAGCAATAACCCGTGTCGGCCCCGAAATTTACGAGCAACTCAGTCATCTATGAGCCACTTTCCATGTCGAACACAAAGTCCTCTAGTGCGGGCCGGCCTAGCGGCCTCGGCCCGCACCGCCTTCCTTTTTAACCAATAAATACAATGTTAACTTTGATTTCATAAGATGTGGGCTCATGGGCCCAGCCCCCGTGTGGGCAACCGAGCCCAGCTCGCGTGTGTGCAACCGAGCCCAGCCCGCGTGAAGTCATCTAAGCCCACCTCGCGTGCTATCATCTGAGCGCAGCTCGCGTGAAGTCATCTGAGCGCACCTTGCGTGTGGACACCTAAGCCCACCTCGCATATGAGAGCCCAGATGGCAAATGTGAGCCCAGCTCGCATATGAGAGCCCAGCTCACTTGTCATGAGCCCAGCTCACATGTGGTCACGTGAGCCCAGCCCACATGTGCTAGCGCAAGTCTTATTAATCCATGGTTCTAGCCCACACACGAGAGTCCAGCTTCTCAATGCACCTATAGGGACCTGTTTAGGGCCCATGGCCGAAAGCGGGCATAACAATGATTGTATGTATGTGTATCTGGTTTTGCTCATACACTGCAATGTGGTGCAAGAGTGGCAAGAGAGTGTTTTGATAAAAATGCCTAGGAGTGGTACTGGTATTTATACTAAGTGAGCTAGTTAGGGTTTGGGCCAGGTTTCGGGTGTAATGAGATTTGCATCATTTGTTCATATTTAAAAATGAGCGCCTGCCTGGCTTTATTTTTTTTATTTTGATTACATCTGATATTCTTTATCATCATGTATACTATAAGAATAAATTAAATGTTGGGTAATAATGATGATATCTTTTATTCATTTTCTTTATATGGTAAAAATTCAAGCCAAATTCATTTCGTATCTTGTAACCGTTTTTTATTTTCCAAATGACATTTTAATTTGACCGGGTTATATTAAAAATTGAAAAACATAATTACATTAAAGGAAAATACTAAAATGAGATTGTTATAGATAATTTAAATTTTATTTAATTGACATATTCAACTGAGATTTTAAAGATTTTTCTAAATATTACCGATACGGTGTATTTGATTCGTATTTTAAAAAATTCATTGTAATTTGGTGAAAATTCAATTGAATCCAAAAATATTTTATCTTTCACAATTGGGTGATGAAAGGTATTTTTCATGAGAATTTAAAATATTAAAATTTTGATTCGTAGTTAATTTAATTTTTTTTAGAAAATCATAAAAAAATTGATAGTTTAGATACAAGTAAATTGAGAATTATTGAGCTATAGTTGGGCTTGGCACTTGCAAGCTCAGTAAGACACACTTTTGCATCACATAAGTGATTAGTTTAAGTAGCAATGATATGACTATTATTTTCTCTCTCACTTCAAGTCTAGGGATTTGAGAGTCTGACTCTCCTTTGAAGGTTCTAGTTGACATTTATTTAATTTTCTATCATTCATCTTTCTATTTCTTCATTTTCTCTTTTATATATATGTTTTTTTCTAATAAAATCAGGATCTAATTCTTTTTCAATGAGAACTTGTTGAGTATCTTGTTATCAAAATTATTAGTTGTACCTATTTTTTTTGAGATATTAATGTGTTATGTCTTAGACATTGTTGTGTATCTAATTAGGGGTTTATTAGTTCTCGTAAGAAATATTTTATACTATATTTTGGAAGATGTATTACACGTGTGACACTAGATGGATATAGTAAAAACTCACATTTAGCACCAAAAAGTTGTTCAAATTTTGAAGGTATTTGTTACCTGTTACTCTAACTAGACCCGAAATTCATGAAAGCGAGACCGATCCGAGATCCGAATTAGGAAATCCGATAATTATCTGAAAACCGATTTAAACCAATTCAAAAAATACCCGAATCAAAAATTTTACCGATCGAAATGATCCGAGATATAAGATCCGATTATAAATTGGAATCGATTAAAACCAAATAATATATTACCTGAACCAAATATGACCCTAAATAAGCAAAATTTATACTTTAAAACGATTTTATATTTATGATAACATACTTATTTAATCTTATTCTTTTGTAAAAGTATATTATATTATATTAAAAATATTAAATTAAATAAAAAAGATAATTTTTAAATCTCAAAAATTGAAAAATAAATAAGTTATGATCCGAAAATATCCGAACCGAATTTAATCCGAAGAGAATTTTGTTCGATCTTAATCCAAATTTTATCCGATTTTAATCCGAATTAGACCCTAACCAAATCACATCCGATCCGATCCAAATGGTCTTCAAATATATCATAATCCGAAAGTAGATTCGATCCGAAATTGATCCGGTCTGAAACCAAAACAGTTATTCGAATTGCCAGGTCTAACTGTAACCGATAGTTTTAAATATTGAGCTACAAATCACACTTATGTAAATGTCAATAGTGATTATTTCACATGTGGTGGTTCTGAATGGCTATGGATGATATGAAGGTCAATTGTGATGTTACTAATTTCACAGTCGGGTTGCATTATATGTCATTTTAATACTTTTTAGATTAAAAAATTTAGATATTCTACGTGTTAAGCATCTGAACCTATTTGTTTAGATTATTTTATATTTCACAATCAGATTTTAGTTGACATTTCAGAGTTTTTTCGGCTCGATTTCAATATTTTAATGACTTTTTTGCTTGTTCGCCCAAATTTTTTTAAAACTCTAAACTTTCTTTCATAAATTAAATTACATATACTAAAATTATAAAGATATAATTATTTAAGAAAGATATAAACCTACTTTTATCACATTAAATTTATTTTGTAAACAATAAGTTCACACCTTTTTATGCTAAAAGGTATTATTAAAAATTAAACTATTTTTTCTCAAAAAATTATAAATTTATCTCTTATCATGTCATGTCATTTTTTTTAATATTTAGATTGTTGTATTTCTGTATTACAAACAATTAATAATATCAAAAACAAGTATTTTTATTTTTGAATTCAAATTCATAGCTATTCAATTTTGCCAAGATATATATTTTAACATTTTTAAATCATGAGATGATTCTAGATCCAATAATTGAAGTTTAAATTATAAATATAAATAAAAACAATAGATCTAAACCTTTTTTTTACGACCCCTATGCCATTGCAACTTTCTAAATATAAATTTTATTTCTTTTTATGTTCCACATTATAGTATACACTTATTTCTCTTTCAATTTAAATTTATTGAATTTAATCTACGGACAATAAAAAGGTTTTAATTTCATAGTTTTAGTTTAGTTCTGAATTGAAGTATCATAATATATAAAGGTTTTCTCTTTTGATTTTAGCTTTATTACTTATGAGATAATTTTATTTTTCTTATTTCAATTTATTTATATTTAATTTATTATCAATCAACTACATCCTATTTTAAAGTATTTTTTTAGAATTTAGTGTGTTATATATAAATTAGAAATATTATATGACATAATAAAATTATAATTATGCAAAATAAATTTATTTTTAAGTTCACAAAAAATATACAAAAAAAATTACTCATACACCATACTTACTTATCTTATAAGTGTGACCAGTGACTCTACAATACTGATCAAAAGACTCAAATATTATTTGTTGGCCGTCTTAAATTTAAAATGATTTATTAAAACTAAAAATTATACCAATATGGTTTTATTAGAATATATTTATTTATATTTAAATATAATATTTAACTTTTTACTTAAATATTGTTGTAGATTGTGTTGGATCAGTTTCCTTTTCTGTAGCACTACTTGGCCTTTTTGCTTTGGCCTTAACTCTGTTCCCTTTAGCCCACTCTGGCTTGGGTTCTTCTTCATTCAATTTCTTCTCACTTTCTGTTGTGATAACAGGCTTCTCAATTTTCTGTTGAGCTTTTTTGGTTGCCTGTTTTTTCTTAGATTTTAACCTCAGCTTCTCTTCCTTTTTGGCTTCACCAAAGTGAGGGTGACCATTAATCACACAGATCTGTTTTTCATGTCTAAAAATTCTTGCCATCCTTCTCTTCAGTATAAAGTCCTTGATAGTCTTGAAGCTATCAATTGATCTACCCAACAACTTCATTTCATCAAGTCTAGGAGGTGAATAGGCTTGGTCCATTGGGTTTTTGCTTGAGAATTTGGAGGAATGATTTTTAGGCTTCAAAACCACAATGGACTTTTGTTGTTTTTTCATAGAAGATTGACCTATTTTACAATTTCCTAGCTTCATCTCTTCTAAAGTAATTGAATTCAACTATGTAGAATGCCTCACAGATTTTGCTTGATTAGCAGTTGAACCAAATACTTGAGCAATCATGTCATCAATCTATTTTCTCTGTTCTTTTATCTTGAGCTCAGCTGCTTGCAAGATTTATAAGATCAATGCTATCAAAGGAAGGTGTCTTTGAGATAGTAATAGCTGGCACTATCACTTTGTTGACTTGAATGTGCACATCCTTCTCCCCCTTTTTGTTAGCATCAAGTAAAGCAGGGTTTGAAGTTTTAGCAGCCACTAACTGTTGTAGGAATTGAACCTGTGTTTCTTGTCCTTCCAATATCTTGGCCACAAAATGTTCAACTTTTGAGAGTCTATCAGTGAGGGCCTCAAATTTTCTTGCCAAATCGTTTTCTTTCCTGAGCTTGAGCTGCACTTGTCTCATAGTTGACTATGGAAGCTTCTGTTCAATCTTCTCATTCAACTCTTTCTGAACTGCCTCAATTGAATTCTTCATGCCATCCACAACTTGAGTCTGTTTGAGATTTTGAATTTTGTGTAATTGGAGAGACTCATGATGGGCTTTTAGCTGAACTTTGGTGCTGGCATCTGTAGTGGCTTGAATGGCTGACTGAGTTTGTCTGATTAGTTTGAACATGTTTAATGTGAAGTAATGATAGCTGTAATACTTACTGAGCATCCATTCTGGAGTTTATGTAGAAGAACTAGGGCCTTCATCTCCCCCTAAGTTGGTGCCAGCTTCATCATCAAAATCATCTGGAAACTCAGAATCACCATAAGATCCAAAGTTTGAGTCCACATAATCAGCTGTAGGAAGTAGAGTGAACAAAGCATCCTTAGCCCTTTGCATAGATACTGTTGTGTGTAATTGATTGAGTGTCCTTTCAGTCTCCTCATTGCCCTGAACATCCAATGTTTGGTAGGCTGTAACAGGGTGAGTAAATGTCTCAGCATCTAGGAAAATAGAATCTATAACAACTTTGTATTCTTGTTAATATAGACTTTTCCTTGCAACCTCATTGACATTCATTGACTCACTTGCAATGGCTTTTAACCTTATCTCTCCTGAACCTGTCTTTCTCTCATAATCTCTTTTTTTTTATATACAGGGCTCTCCATGACTCACCACCCTCACACACTCACCTTCACTATCTAAGGCGGGACTCCGTTCATTCTCTTTAGCCATGCTGGAAGAAATAACATGCATAGGTTCACTCTTTTCCTCTCCTTTTGGTTGGGAGCAACCGAGGCTCTCACTCAATTCACTCCATTCCCTCAAGCCTAAGAGTGATTGAACAACTACTAAATCATCTGCAGTTGTAAAATATCAGTTGAAAGTGTAGTTAGAATTATCAACGGATGATTGCTGTGAAGTACATCCGTTGAAAGACAATCACTTCTCAACGGCTGATGAATATCCGTTGAGGAAGAAGAAATAATGAAAATAGGAGTTGAAACTATTGTTGAGTCTGTGGAGATTGATTTTAAGTTTTGTTGCATAGACACTTGAATAGTTTGAGAAAGAAATGGCATGTGATCCAACAAATCATCTATAAGATGATGATAACTTGCTTGCGATTTTGGCTCCTCGATGAATTTGAGAGATGGAGAATCAGGAATTAATGTTTTGATCATATCCCCAGTGGAGCCACATCAATCTGACTTTGAGAAGGTGTATTAACTGAGTCTTTGACTGCAATTGGCACTGTGTGTGCACCTTGTGACTCCCCCATTGGTTTAGCCTTATTCTTTTTAATGTAGGTTTATGTTCGATCAGTGTCCCTACCCGAGTGTCCCTACCCCTTTTGTTCTATATTCTTGGAGAAGAGCCTGTTTTAATAGTTGCACCTTTTGGGAGGATGCATAAATGAGGTTATTTCCTTTTGAACAACTACGGAGACTATAGTGTGGTTGGTTTGGGTGACACTTGCCTCACACACCTTATCCAGGAGCTTCTTTAATTTTTACCCTTGCGTCACCAAGCTCACTACCCTGTACACTCCCTTTAAGGGTTGTGGTAGTTTTAGAACTGGTGTCTTTTGAGAGACACTAGAGGTTGGTTTCTTTGTTTTGGCATGTAATCTTCTACTACTTTTTATGTTTTAGAAAGGGTGATTACTTGACATATATCTATATCATTTATTTTGTTGTACAAGTTTTGTTGTCATTTTACTTGAGTTGTTTGTGTAAAGATTGTATCTTAATTATACATATAATTTGATATATTATTTTTGTTGAATAAGTTGTGTATATGAATTTTACCTGTTGCATGAACTCATATTAAAAACTATTTAATTTTGCCAAGATATTTAAACATTTTTAAATCATGAGATGATTTTATATTCAATAATTGAAGTTCAAACTATAAATATAACAATGGGCAGGTTTAGTCACCAAAACAATTTCTGCACCTGGAGGGTTGGAATAGAGATGAAATTTACGAAAACCTATACAAGCCAACAAATTTTCAAAACATAGTAACATCAATTATTAATGGTTAACAACTTAACATCAGATTCATACATGGATATACACATATAGCACAATAAGGAAACATTACCATGTACGTCATAACCTCGAAAGTGAGGATAATGCATTGAAGGTAATAAATTATCAATGGGGCAAACACTAAAATTAGTTATTTATAAGAAAATACTCCGACAAAAACACAAAGTTTATAATGTATTTAAAAAAATATTTTGAGAGATAGTGTAGGACGTGCACCTGGGTTTTAGGTAGTAGTACGTTAGTCAGACTCTTTTAATAATTTCTGGTATGCACTGATTTCACTTTAATCCCAATAGAAGTTTTTATTCAGAAATCTCTACAGTTGTGTTCTATAATCAGTTTAGTCTCTACATTTGGTATCAGAGCACTCTATTCTTTCTTCTACCTGACTCACATCTCATTGGCATACAAGATGGCTCAGTCGAGCAAGCACAAGGAAGGACATATTGGGTTGAGTTTTCCCATGCTAACAAAGACAAATTATACTGCTAGGGCAATGAAGATGCGGATATTTATGCAAGCACATAGCGTGTGGGAAGCAATCGATCCCAAGGATCCAAAGGCTGCTGTGGAAGACAAGATCGACAAGCGAGCTTTGGCTATGATCTATCCGAGTATTCCAGATGAATTGATGTTGACGCTTGTAGAACGGAAAACCGCAAAGGACGCCTGGGAGGCAATAAAAACGGTGTCACTAGGGGCTACAAAGGTCAAATAAGCAAAGGCTCAAACACTTAAATCTGAATTTGAATCTTTAAATATGAAGGACACATATCAATTAGATGATTTCTGCATGAAATTAAATGGCCTGGTTGCGAGAATCAGGGCACTTGGAAACACTATTGGAGAAGAATATGTTGTGAAAAAATTGCTAAGGGCGGTGCCTGCCAAATTTCTGCAAATAGCGTCAACTATCGAGCAATTTGGAAATATTGAAACTATGTCGGTTGAAGAAGTAATAGGCTCGCTAAAAGCTCACGAGGAACGACTATCTAGTCAAGGTGATAGCAAAGAAGAACAACAACTCCTTTTGACCGAGGAGGAATGGTCACGGCGTGAGAACAACACTGGAAAGCTCCTGCTTACACGCGAGGAATGGTTGAGAAGGTCGAATAGAGGTGGGTCTCAGGTTGGAAATGACCACCGTGACAGAGATAATCAGGATGGTCGAAGAAGAATTGATAGAGGAAAACTAAAATATTTCAACTGTGGAGCCTATGGTCATTTTGCCATTGAATGTAGAAAACCAAGGAGGGACAAAATACAACGTGGAGAAGCCAATCTAACACAAACATATGACGAAGAACCTGCACTCTTAATGGCCATGAATAATGAAGGTGCAGACGACATGATTCTCTTGTCTGAAGGTGCAGACGACATGATTCTCTTGTCTGATGATAGCTGCAATACTTATTGAGCATCCATTCTGGAGTTTATGTAGAAGAACTAGGGCCTTCATCTCCCCCTAAGTTGGTGCCAGCTTCATCATCAAAATCATTTGCAAACTCAGAATCACCATGAGATCCAAAGTTTGAGTCCACATCATCGGCTGTAGGAAGTAGAGAGAACAAAACATCCTTAGCCCTTTGTATAGATGTTGTTGTGTGTAATTGATTGAGTGTCCTTTCAGTCTCTTCATTGCCCTGAACATCCAATATTTGGTAGGCTGTAAAGGGTGAGTAAATGTCTCAGCATCTAGGAAAATAGAATCTATAACAACTTTGTATTCTTGTTAATATAGTCTTTTCCTTTCAACCTCATTGACATTCATTGACTCACTTGCAATGGCTTTTAACCTTATCTCTCCTGAACCTGTCTTTCTCTCATAATCTCTCTTTTTTTGTATACAGGGCTCTCCATGACTCACCACCCTCACACACTCACCTTCACTATCTAAGGTGGGACTCCGTTCACTCTCTTTAGCCATGCTGGAAGAAATAACATGTATAGGTTCACTCTTTTCCTCTCCTTTTGCTTGGGAGCAACCGAGGCTCTCACTCAATTCACTCCATTCCCTCAAGCCTAAGAGTGATTGGACAACTACTAAATCATCTACACTTGTAATAGATTTAGATATACCAAGTTGTACAGTGACATTCAATGGATGTGAAATATCAGTTGAAAGTGTAGTTAGAATTATCAACGGATGACTGCTGTGAAGCACATCCGTTGAAAGAAAATCACTTCTCAACGGCTGATGAATATCCGTTAAGGAAGAAGAAATAATGAAAATAGGAGTTGAAACTATTGTTGAGTCTGTGGAGATTGATTTTAAGTTTTGTTGCACAGACACTTCAATAGTTTGAGAAAGAAATGGCATGTGATCCAACAAATCATCTATAAGATGATGATCACTTGCTTGCGATTTTGGCTCCTCCATGAATTTGAGAGATGGAGAATCAGGAATTAATATGTTGATCATATCCCCATCTAGAGAATTTGTGGGAGAATTTTGTGTGTGTGGTGTTTCAATTGTGAGAGAATTTGGTTGTGGCTCCACATTTATTGGAGCCACATCAATCTGACTTTGAGAAGGTGTATTAACTGAGTCTTTGACTGTAATTGGACTTGTGTGTGCACCTTGTGACTCCCCCATTAGTTTAGCCTTATTCTTTTTAATGTAGGTTTATGTTCGGTCAGTGTCCCTACCCTAGTGTCCCTATCCCTTTTGTTCTATACTCTTGGAGAAGAGCCTGTTTCAAGAGTTGCACCCTTTTGGGAGGATGCAAAAATTGTTGAAACTATATTTAATCTAAGCTTGTCTTTTTGTTTTATCAGGAAAATAAACAGCTGGCTAAGATGTTTGTAGCGGGCTGAACTAGTCTCTG
This sequence comes from Apium graveolens, assembly GCF_009905375.1. Lineage (NCBI taxonomy): Eukaryota > Viridiplantae > Streptophyta > Magnoliopsida > Apiales > Apiaceae > Apium > Apium graveolens. Next base: position 8,489,792 of record NC_133652.1, read on the forward strand.
TTTAGTTGGAGAGTTTGTAGGAGAGTCCTTTCTTATCTGGAGTAGTAGAGCATTATTAGGAAATGGTAGATTATCTATATTTCTTTTTATCGTCTGTAGCTTGGAGTCTATCTGTTTAGTTTCTAATACAGTGAGTTTATTTTTGGTCTGCACTCTCTCTAATTTCATTCACATATATCTATACATATAAGTGTCTGGTTTACATTTGGATACCACATTTGGTATCAGAGCTTCAATTTTGTATGCCAAAGTACATGCCAAAAACAAGCACGATGGAGACAGTAAAGAGAAAATATGGTTTAGTAGGATTAATCTATCCTATGTTAACCAAGAGCAACTACACGGCCTGGGCACTCAAGATGAAGGTATATATGCAGGCGCATGGCATATGGGCAGCGGTTGAACCCATCAACACAAAAGAACCGATTGAGGATAAGACGGACAAGATGGTGTTAGTTGCAATATACCAGGGTATCCCCGAGGATGTACTGTTATCTTTAGCAGACAAGAAAACTGCTAAAGAAGCTTGGGACGCAGTGAAGATGATGTGCCTAGGAGCAGACAGGGTTAAGAAAACAAGGATTCAACGTTAAAAGATGAATTCGAGTTCTTAAACATGAAAGACTCGGAGCTGATTGATGATTTCTGCATGAAGTTGAATGGTTTGGTCACTAATATAAGGGCGTTGGAAGAAACTATTGATGAAGCATATGTTGTGAAGAAACTGCTATGATCCGTTCCGTCCAGATTCTTACATATTACGGCTACTGTCGAACAGTTTGGAGATCTCGAGACAATGACAATAGAAGAAGCAGTGGGTTCTCTTAAGGCGCATGAAGAATGTCTACGGGGAAAATCCGAAGTTGGTGGAGAATAACTTTTGTTAACCAAGGAGTAGTGGAGAAAATGGGAAAAAAATGAATGATATTTTCTGTTTACACGGGAAGAATGGCTGAAAAAGACCAGCAAAGGCGATGTTGTTTCAGGTATTAAAAACTCAGGTGCTGGTGCTTCTCATGATGGAGGACGTTCAGTACAAGATAGGAGCGAGATAAAAAGTTTCAATTACAATATCTATGGCCACTATGCTGCTGAATTCCGTAGGCCAAAACGAGAGAGAAGGAGGGATGTTAAAGCTGAAGCACATCTAACACAAGCTCAGGGTGACGATGAGCCAGCATTGCTATTGGTTGAACACAAGGTTAAAGAAAGGAACCAGCTGTTGCTGAATGAACAGGATACGGTGCCAAGACTGTCACAATTCTGAGAAAAGAATTGACTCAAATGTTTGGTATTTGGATAACGGGGCATCTAACCATATGTCTGGTTTTAGATCGAAATTTAAAACATTAGATGACGGAGTAACTGGCCTGGTTCGTTTTGGTGATGGTTCGACTGTAAGTATAAAAGGAAAGGGAACAGTTGGGTTTCAGTGTAAAAATGGTGAACAACTAACGTTTCATGACGTGTATTTCATTCTGGATTTGTGTAACAATATAATCTCACTTGGTCAACTTTCAGAGAATGGGAACAAAGTAATCCAGAAGGAAGACTACTTGTGGATATACGATGGTCAAGAAAGGTTGGTCATGAAGGTACAATGATCAATAAACAGACTATACAAGATTACTCTTGAGACCGTACAAGATCCTATGTGTTTAATGAGTAAACGGGAGGAATTACCAAGGCTTTGGCACGCACGTCTTGGCCATGTAAACTACAAAGCAATGAATATGATGTCTGAAAGGGGAATGGTACGTGGTTTTCTTGAATTTACTCAACTAAAGGAGATCTGTGAGGGATGTTTAATGTCAAAACACCCAAGAAAATCTTTTCCCAAACAATCAGAGTTTCGAGAAACAAAACCTCCAGAATTGATTCACGGCAATTTGTGCGGTCCTATCACACCAGCGACTAAAGGAGGAAACATATATTTTTTCCTCTTCGTAGATGATTACACTCGCATGATATGGATATACATGTTAAAAACTAAGGATGAGGCATTATGTGTTTTCGAGAAATTTAAAGTCATGGTTGAAAATGAGTCAGAAGAAAAGATTAAAATTTTCCGGACAGATAAAGGAGTGGAATTCACCTCGAAAGTGTTTATAGAATTTTGTGAAAATGAAGGCATTATACGACACTTCACTACGCCCTACACTCCATAATTAAATGGAGTTGTAGAGCGTAGAAACAGAACTGTTGTTGAAATGTCTCGTAGTATGTTGAGAACAATGCAGGTGCCATCAGAATTTTGGGGTGAAGCTGCTCGTCATGCAGTGTATGTACTAAATCGATTACCAACTAGAGCTCTTTCAAAAAAACTCCCTATGAGGCGTGGACCAAAACAAAACCAGATATAGGACATATCAAGATATTTTGTTGTGTAGCATATATGAAGCTACTATAGGTGCACATAACAAACTTAAGTGATCGAACTAAGCCAGTAATCTATTTGGGTAAAGAACCTGGAACGAAGGGCTATCGCCTATACAATCCTGTCTCTGGAAGTATGCACGTAAGCAGGGATGTGGTTTTTGCAGAATCAAAGGCTTGGGAATGGAATAGGCAACAAGAAAATTGAGGGACAAATGCTACATTCATTCTGATAAACAGTGGCTCGAGTTGGTCAAGTCCGGAAGATTTTGAGAGCCATGAGGCACCAGATACGACACAGGCCTCAAATGTGAGTACAAGGTCTAGCCATGGGATACCTGGTATGCCACAGGTTTCAAGTGCGAGTACAGGTTCTAACACCATAGATTTTCAGCCGAGTGTAGGGTCTGGTAGTACTCAGTCTGCTACGAGGGAGAGCAACACACAATAGAGTGATGTTAGTAGTCAGTCAAGGCATTTTGGATTACTAGGTGATATATACAATGAAACAGAGGAAGTTGAAGCTGAAAGCGAGTTGTTTTTCATGGGAATTGATGAACAAAGTAGTTAAGAGATGATGGGTTCTGAGGCATAAAATGCAGTGGATAAACCTAAATAAAATAAAAAAAAATTCGAAACCCAAAAACATGATTCATGTATAATTATGGGCAGATTATGGAGATAACGAATCATACCTTTCAAGAGCTTAACTTTCACGAACTCAGCGGAGATCCTAGCTATCACTCTTTGTGTCTACCTTTCGGAGAAACACCTCTATGATATCCACACGAGCACCTCCAAGAACGTCTCACGAAGTTGGATACGGAATGGATGTACTAGGAATTATGGAGATAACGAATCATACCTTTCAAGAGCTTAACTTTCACGAACTCAACGAAGATCCTAGCTATCACGCTTTATGTCTACCTCTCGGAAAAACACATCTATGGTATCCACACGAGCACCTCCAAGAACGTCTCACGAACTTGGCTACAGAATGGATGTACTAGCCTCCTTCTTGACGATCCGAATTGCCTCTGCCTCTCTTTGCTGCTACGGTTTTCTCCAAAACGTACCCCCTCTTTCACCTATCATTATCTATTTATAATGGCTGATTAAAAAGGCCCATAAAAGCAAAGCCTAACCCTAGTAGGTATTGGATTAAATAATAAAAACGAATTTCTATTATTTAATTAATAATTAAGTCATACTTAATTATTATGGGCAAAAACATTCCTTTTAATTCGAATTTATATTATCTCAATTAAGTCTTACTTAATTATAATAAAATTCGAATAATCATCAATTAATTTAAATCCATAATTTAAATTAACTATTCCATTAAGTGCTCTATTTGTACGACCCTATAGGCTATTATTTAATTGGCAATAATTTTATTCTCTAATAAAATTATAAACAATGAGCGATATCTAGTAATACATCATTGTTACCCAATTAAACAATAATTAAATCATGATTAGATAAAACCTTTCGTGATTAATGTTTTTCGTGTAATATAATCCCTTTAACCATACATATTATAGATTAAACTCGAGGCATGTATTTAGTCATCCTCTTGAACATTTAATCCGGGTTTACTTGATCCATGAGTAGACTATCAAGACAAATCATTATTTGAGCATGACCATGCTTTTATAATCTCACTCAATCAAGAGACCAATAATATCTCTCCTAATTATAGGAGGGTTAAATCCCTTATCTATCATTCAAATTTCTCATACGACTCATGATATACCCGATGTCCACTTTTATCATCACCCGATCAAAAGTAACTTTTAATGTAGTCAAAGTATATTAATCCTCGTATAGAAATATAATGATTTCAAGTCAAAGGATCATTACACCATTATCACTGTGAGTCTTTCTTATGACTTTATTAAACATGAAGAATCTCACTGTGGGTCTGTCCAGTACCATGTACTCTCACATGTACCTATGTATTGACTTTAGTATCCCCATACTTATAACCAATAAGATGTGGTTATCTTGTCAAACAATATACTAGTCTATCTATGTATTATTATTGTCCTATATAATAATACTCGACCAGGGACCTTTAAGAATATGATATATTATATAATCTCAAGTTCAAGTCATGTACTTAAACTATACAATGTGTATCATGATTCTAAGGACATTTATTATGCTAACAAAATATCGCAGTAATTAAGGTCATAATAAATACATTTATTGAATGATCAACTGACATAAAGATTTAAAAGAATAACGTATTGCCTCTGGGGCACCTACACTAACAACAGCCACTGAACAGGGTTGGAAGAGAGCAATGTAAGACGAAATTGACTCGATAGAATGGAACAAAACATGGGAGTTGGTTGAATTGCCAACAGGATATAAGACAGTGGGACTTAAATGGGTTTTCAAGTTGAAAAGGGACACAGAAGGGAATATCATTAAGCATAAGAGCAGACATTCTTACAAAGCCAATGTCCACGGTTAAATTTGAAAGGATGTGAACGTTGGTTGGCCTGAAGGATCTGTAGTAACCAGCTTAGATTACGGGGGAGTGTTGAAACTATATTTAATCTAAGCTTGTATTTTTGTTTTATCAGGATAATAAACAGCTGGCTAACATGTTTGTAGCGGGGTGAACTAGTCTCTGTTTAGGTGGAGAGTTTGTAGGAGAGTCGTTTCTTATCTGGAGTAGTAGAGCATTATTAGGAAGTGGTAGTTTATCTCTATTTCTTTTTATCGTCTGTAGCTTGGAGTCTATGTGTTTAGTTGCTAATATAGTGAGTTTGTTTTTGCTCTGCACTCTCTCTAATTTCATTCACGTATATCTATACATAGTGTCTAGTTTACATTTGGATACTACAAAAATGAGGTTATTTCCTTTTGAACAAGTACGCAGACTATAGTGTGCTTGGTTTGGGTGACACTTGCCTCACACACCTTATCCAGCAGCTTCTTTGATTTTCACCCCTTCCGTCACCAAGCTCACTACCCTGAACTCCCCTTAAGGGTTGTGGTAGTTTTTAGAATTGGTGTCTTTTGAGAGACACTACAGGTTGGTTTTTATGTTTTAGAACGAGTGGTTATTTGACATATATCTATATCATTTATTTTGTTGTACATGTTTTTGTTGTCATTTTACTTGAATTGTTTGTGTAAAGATTGTATCTTAATTATACATATAATTTGATATATTATTTTTATTGAATAAGTTGTGTATATGAATTTTACGCATGAACTCATATTAAAAACTACTTATTTTTTTCAAGATATTTAAACATTTTTAAATCAGGCGATGATTTTATATCCAATAATTGAAGTTCAAACTGTAAATATATAAACAAAAATAATAGATCTATACATTTTTTTCCACAATTTATGACCTTTATTCGAGCTTGGTAAATATAAATTTCATTTGTTTGTCTGTTGTACATTATACATTTATTTCTCTTTCAATTTAAATTTATCGAATTTAATCTACCGACAATAACAAGGTTCTAATTTTATAGTTTTAATTCAGTTTTGAATTGAAGTATCATAATATATAAAAATTTTGTCCTTTGATTTTAGCTTTATTACTTATGAGATATTTTTATTTTTCTTATTCACTTTATTTATAGGTAATTTATTATCAATAAACTACATCCTATTTAAAGTAATACTTTTTTAGAATTTATTTTGTTAAGTAATACCTCCTCGTACCTTTAACTGGAAGTCTTACAACCCCAACAACATCTAATCCATATTCTGTCACAATCAGGAAGAGATCTTTAAAGACACCTGCAGCTCTAAAATTTCTCTCATGACAGGGTGACATTATGCACCAACAGATTTGTACCATGAAAGGAGAACATAACAAATGCAACAAGAATTTGGACCAGAATATACTAATACTAAAATAGAAGCTTAACATATAACTTCTATATAAGAGGAGGATCTTTAGAAAATAATTTTGCCATGGACGAGAAAATACTTTACAAATATAAAGTGCAACCCAACAATATTCTTGTAACTAAATACACCTTGATTCGCCTAACGATTCCTAATGACAAAATGAGCAGTCACATACTCACATACAGCACCTTAAGGGCTTTCACCCAGCTTGGAGGCCTCTAAGATACCTAGTTTCTAAGTACCTCAGTATACAAGCAAATTAATAGGCATGAAACTTTACAAATTACTACCCCTGGCTTTACATCATAACTGCAGAATTTAAAAACTTTGAGCTTACAGGAAATAAGTAGTGACAATACTCATACATGATAAGGTATTAGCCCCTCCCCCAAGACAAATTTGCAAAATATAGTAACATCAAATATTAATGGTTAACAACTTTATATCAGATTCATACATGGATATACACATATAGCAGAATAGGGAAACATTGCCATGTACGTCATAACCTCGAAAGTGAGGATAATGCATTGAAGGTAATTAATTATCAATGGGGCAAACACTAAAATTAGGTATTTAAAAGAAAATACTCTGATAAAAACACAAAGTTTATAATGTATTTAAAGCAAATATTTCGAGAGAAACCTGAGTTTACAATGTATTTAGCTAGTACAAATTTTTAGGTGAAGCACTCTTTGGAGAGTTAAAGAACACTACAAGGAAAACAGGCGTACACAACGGTTTATGCCCGTTGTCCGATACCCTATTTTCCCGTTGACTATTGAGGCGCCGTCTGTTAGTTGGATCAAACAACGGGTATAAAATGTTGTATGAGATTATACAGACAACGACTGAGGATTAATCCCGTCGTATTACATCCAGAAAAGACAACATCTTTTGCTTATTTCTGTTGTATTAAAAGATATTACTCAAGTGTTCAGAGCAACAGAGAAAACTGTTGTGTAGGCTATCACTTAAAATAAAACATTTAAACCAATCATACAATAGTTATTATCATATAAATGTTGTTCTTCACCCTTAAACGCAACATACTTGTTCCCAATTTGCTCTTGTAGTAGTATCGTACAGACAACACCTTTGTATCATAAAACTATTGTTGTGTACCGTGACACACAACAAAAATAAGCTAAGAGAACTCTCGTAATAATGGTCTATAGACGACAGTTCTATTTCCTGGATGGACGGAATAAACTTCTACAGACAACCGTTTGCTTGTCCCACATGTTGTATAAATACCTTTTATACAAGGTTTTAACATTTTATAGACAATGGTATATTGGTGTTGTATAAGTTAACTTTGCACTAAGGTTTCAATTTAAAAAGCGTTGATTTATTGTTAAATACACAATTTTTTTTGTAAACTTTATGTACCAAAAGTATTGTCTGATAGGGTTCACACACAACGGTTTTTTCAATTCCAAACTATTGTCAACCATTACAAATAATATCCCCCATATACAATAAATAAACCATTACACAAGCGATCAATATTCACCATTACAACCAACAAATATACAAGAAGTTCAGACAAAAAAAAGAAGACGTTCACAAAATACGATCATTTCCAAGTGGACATAAAGATTGTCATTAAGAATATTTATATCACATCAAGTCAACTAGTCTAAAATTCTAAATGTGAGATGGACCTAGCTAGGAATGAAATTAATCAATATCTTCATCACTATGGACATTAGCATCAGCACTACCATGTCATTATCTCTTCAAGATGAATATAAACACAAATATCTTTGGCAATAATTCTGTGAAACTTGAAGAACTTATTTGGATTAGTCCATGAAAGAGGTGCAGTTTTGTGGCCTACCCAAGTAGCCTGCATAAGAAATAAAAAAAAATGAAATGGACAGAACTTAGTACTAATACTTCTATCAAAACATCAAACAGTTAGAACTAACTAGAAAACTAAAGAAGGATAAATTTACATACCTAGTACTTACTACATATAAGTAAACGACCTACATATTGTGGCCACTTAAAAAAATTATTTATCAAAGTCAATTAAATATACTTCTAAGCATAGAAACTACGGTGTGACAAGTCTACGATTTGCAAGTTTAGCATCTTACAAGATTAACCAATTGAAAACCTAAGCAAAATTGTAAAGAGTTGCAATTAAGCCAACACTTCAATTACATAAGGTGGAAGTCTTAAGTCTTAACTAGTGTCACTATTAAAAGTTTCAAAAATAATTCAATGTTATACCAATACATGGTCTGATAAAATAAAATTCCAAGCTTCTCGTATCAAATTGAATTATAATCTACCAAGTGTTCTTTTTCTAAAAAATTTATGCAACACATAATAATTTGATTCTAGAAAAAAGGTAGCAATTTCATATTTTAATGAAAAACATAAAGCTATTTATGATGTTTAACCCTTAAATTCAGATCAAGTAAATGCTATAATGAAGAACTCAATCAAATCATGTTCAAATCTTAATTATACACTCAATGAGACATTATTTTGCTTCTCTGTTGCTTTAATTTAGTTTACCAACTCAACCATGAAAAAAGCATAAAAAGTTAAGAAATTGTAATAAAACCACAAACTCAAGAGCATTGGGAACATAAGGCCCGTCGAGAGTTTCCAAATTATTGAACTACATTATACTTCAACTAGCTAGAACGTGCAAAAAAACAAAAAAACACTTTAATATACTTAACATTTTTCTTGGTACTTAATATACTTTGATTATGATTTTGTTTATGTCCGATTCAGTACATATTTAAACCCATTAATTTACAATGTTAAGTATTATCTAAGTAAATATATGTTCGGATTTTCTTCTTGTGTTCTAGTATATTTAGTGTAAAAAAAGAGGATTGTAGGTAACTTGTCACCAATAGCAATTTGCACCGTACTAGAATCAGTATATCTGGTGGATACAACTTGGAACATTATAGAGGAATCAGCTACTCCGTAAATTACAGTAATTTGTATTCATCTATCGACCTACAAATACAAGCTAAAAGAACAGGGTGAGAGATAAAACAGAGCTCGCTAACCATAAAGGAAAAAGGAAAAATATACAACAGAAATCGGTTTTTAACTAATTAAAACACACACCAATAAAAACCCCCAAATTCAATATATAAGAATTCAATACAAGGTAAACAAAAAACAAAAAAAACAAGACAAGTAAATACCTTTCGCTTAACAAATCGAACAATGGTTTGTGTTTGAGAATCTAGCTTTTGAATAAATTAAGTTGGGGTTATTCCTTAAGAGACATGGTTTTCAATTTGAATTGAAAGAGATGAGAGTTTAGAGAAAATTTGACATGGATAAAATAGGGTTCTAATAGCAAAGACGGTGACATATTGAGGTGGAGAAAAATGGGAGATAGAGGAGTTAGGGGAGAGGCTGGGAGAGGGAAAGAGCAGCTATGAGAGAAAAAGATAGAGCGGCCCATATTTAGGGTTATGGCGGTAGTGTTTGTGAGAGATAAAAGGGGGATTTGTAATTTAAGGGGGAACTGAAATATTGACAAAGGGGGATGAAACAATACGAGGGAATTTAAAATAATTTACTAAATAAAAACTTTAAATTTAGGTGATAAAGGAAAAAAATAATAATTTTTGATTACATGTATTGTTAGAAAATTTAGTTATTTTTATTATATGTTTATGAAACAGAATTAAAATTAATTTCAAGATCTTAATATTAGGCACATTTAAGCAATCTCATTTAAAAAAATAGTGCTCCTACTAGATTTTTTTGTTGTTCAGGTGTAACGTAAAAATTTTAAAATACTTTTAAATAAATAAAATCACTACATGAGTACCATTGGAGCGTTAATCGGGGATGAGTATGGTGTTCAAAAGTACTGCTTTTACAAGATTTTTATATTCCTTTCATTCAAGATAAATTTGAAATTTTTTAATAATTTTTAATATGAATGAAATGAGTATATCTAAACATCTTGTATCATTGAAAAAATCATTTAAAAAATTTATCGTACGAGTCTCATATTCAGAAGTAGTGTTTTTACCAGATTTTTCTAATCTTGACATTCAAGATAAATTTGAAATTTTTTAATACTTTTTTATATGAATTAAATGAATTTATGTATCATTTAGCAAAAAAATAATAATTTATGTACACATCAGTACGGCTGGATCGTCGAAAAAATCATTTAAAAATTTTATTTAGTTAATCGGGGATGAGTCTCGTGTTCAGAAGTCGCGCTTTTACCAAATTTTTCTATTCCTATTTATTTATTTATATATTATAATTAAATACTTATCTTTATTTTACTTTATATTAATAGAATAATATTTATTTTAAATAATTTCACATAATTTTTTATATAAAATTATTTGAAACAAATTTGAAAAAAATTCAATTATTTTTCTATATAACTAACGTTAATATATATTAATATTATGCAAAATGATCCTAAAACCATTTTTTAAGAAAGTAATTATTTAATCAAGAAAGAGACTTATTTTTCATATGACTAAAATTGATATATCTTAACATCCGCACGGTTGGATCGTCGAAAAAATCATTTTAAAAATTAATCTTGTAAATCTGGAACGAGTCTCGTTGTCGGAAGGGTACTTTTACCCGATTTTTCTAATCCTGGCATGCAAAATGAATTTCAAATGTTTTAATAATTTTTTCTTATGACTAAAATCGATATATCTTAACATCCGTACGGTTAGATCGCCGAAAAATTATTTTAAAAAATTAATCCTGTAAATCGGGAATGAGTCTCGTTGTCGGGAGGGGTACTTTTACAAGATTTTTCTAATCCTGGCATGCAAAATGAATTTCAAATTTTTTAATAATTTTTTGTTATGACTAAAATCGATATATCTTAACATCCGTATGGTTGGATCGTCGAAAAATCATTTTAAAAAATTAATCCTGTAAATCGGGAACGAGTCTCGTTATCGGGAGGGGTACTTTTACCCGATTTTTCTAATCCTGGCATGCAAAATGAATTTCAAATTTTTTAATAATTTTTTCTTATGACTAAAATCGATATATCTTAACATCCGTACGGTTGGATCACCGAAAAATCATTTTAAAAAATTAATCCTGTAAATCGGGAACGAGTCTCGTTGTCGGGAGGGGTAATTTTACCAGATTTTTCTAATCCTGGCATGCAAAATGGATTTTAAATTTTTTAATAATTTTTTCTTATGACTAAAATCGATATATCCTAACATCCGTACGGTTGGATCGTCGAAAAATCATTTTAAAAAATTAATCCTATAAATCGGTAACGAGTCTCATTGTCGGGAGGGGTACTTTTACCAGATTTTTCTAATCCTGGCATGCAAAATGAATTTCAAATGTTTTAATAATTTATTCTTATGACTAAAATCGATATATCTTAACATCCGTACGGTTGGATCGTCGAAAAATCATTTTAAAAAATTAATCCTCTAAATCGGGAACGAGTCTCGTTGTCGGGAGGGGTACTTTTACCCGATTTTTCTAATCCTGGCATGCAAAATGAATTTCAAATTTTTTAATAATTTTTTCTTATTACTAAAATCGATATATCTTAACATCCGTACGGTTGGATCTCCGAAAAATCATTTTAAAAAATTAATCCTGTAAATCGGGAAGGAGTCTCGTTGTCGGGAGGGGTACTTTTACCAGATTTTTCTAATCCTGGCATGCAAAATGAATTTTAAATTTTTTAATAATTTTTTCTTATGACTAAAATCGATATATCCTAACATCCGTACGGTTGGATCGTCGAAAAATCATTTTAAAAAATTAATCCTGTAAATCGGGAACGAGTCTCGTTGTCGGGAGGGGTACTTTTACCAGATTTTTCTAATCCTGGCATGCAAAATGAATTTCAAATGTTTTAATAATTTATTTTTATGACTAAAATCGATATATCTTAACATCCGTACGGTTGGATCGTCGAAAAATCATTTTAAAAAATTAATCCTGTAAATCGGGAACGAGTCTTGTTGTCGGGAGGGGTACTTTTACCAGATTTTTCTAATCCTGGCATGCAAAATGAATTTCAAATTTTTTAATAATTTTTTCTTATGACTAAAATCGATATATCCTAACATCCGTACGTTTGGATCGTCGAAAAATCATTTCAAAAAAATAATCCTGTAAATCGGGAACGAGTCTCGTTGTCGGGAGGGGTACTTTTACCAGATTTTTCTAATCCTGGCATGCAAAATGAATTTCAAATTTTTTAATAATTTGTTCTTATGACTAAAATCGATATATCTTAACATCTGTACGGTTGGATCGTCGAAAAAATATTTTAAAAAATTAATCATGTAAATCGGGAACGAGTCTCATTGTTGGGAGAGGTACTTTTACCAGATTTTTCTAATCCTGACATTCGAGATGAATTTCAAATTTTTTAATAATTTTTTCTTATGACTAAAATCAATATATCCTAACATCCGTACGGTTGGATCGTCGAAAAATCATTTCAAAAAATTAATCCTGTAAATCGGGAATGAGTCTTGTTGTCGGGAGGGGTACTTTTACCAGATTTTTGTAATCCTGGCATGCGAAATGAAATTCAAATTTTTTAATAATTTGTTCTTATGACTAAAATCGATATATCTTAACATCCGTACGGTTGGATCGTCGAAAAAACATTTTAAAAAATTAATCATGTAAATCGGGAACGAGTCTCGTTGTTGGGAGTGGTACTTTTACCAGATTTTTCTAATCCTGACATTCGAGATGAATTTCAAATTTTTTAATACTTTTTTCATGTGACTAAAATGAGTAATTCTTAACATCCGTACGGTTGGATCCTCTAAAAAATCATTAAAAAAATTTATCTTTTTCATCAGGTATGAAAAAAATCTAGTACGAGGCAACACCCAACGGTTTTTTATGAAAAAGTCTTGTCTGAAATAAATTGTGACAACAGTTTTTTTGAAAAAAACCGTTGTCTTAGATGATCAACTTTTTTAAATCTTAAGCCTGATATTAAATCTACTTTTAATCAACGGCTCTAATTACACCAACTCAACAATCCAAGTGAATGTTTTTTCACCAATCACATGGTGCCACCTCATCACAAGCAACACTGGTTGGATCGTCGAGAAAATTATTTTAAAAATTAATCATGTAAATCGGGAACGAGTCTCGTTGTCGGGAGGGGTATTTTTTTTAATATTTAGGAACTACCACTTTAATTACATTTTCGGTATAATTTCAAGCAAGATATATTTGAAAATTTTAAAATATTTTTTAAGTGAATAAAAACAATATATATTAACATCAACAGTTTAAGGAATATATATTAATAAAGTCAAAAAAATATATGGCATTAAAAATTATTGTCTGAAATTTAAAATGTGTTGTCTTGACAAAAGTCATACAACAGTTTTTAATATAAAACAATTGTCGGATGTAATATCAACCAAATAAATAGTGCCAAATTCATACAACGGTTTATAACCAAAAAAGGTTATTTAAAAACAATGTCAATAACGGTTTTCAAGAAAAAAACCGTTGTTGGATCACACAATGGTATTTTTAAAAAAACCTGTTGTGCATAGTTTTATACGACAACGTCTAAGAAAGAAAACCGTTGTAAAAATGTGCCCATTTTTTAGCTTATTTATTCAAAAATATTTATTATTTAACGTTATTAACGATCTGATACACGTTATCGGTATTATGTTATTAGTAGGTTGTAATTATTAGGTATATTTGAAATCTTAATACACACAAATTAATTTAGTGTAAGTTATTGGTTACTCGTATAAATTAATTAACGGTGGCATATAAATTTTCTGAAAAAAATTTAAAACTAGTAAAAATATAGACAATGTTTTTTTCTAAAATCATGTTGTGGTAAGTTACTTTACATAAGTGTTTTTTAGGAAATGTCGTTGTTGGAATTCTACAACAGTTTTTTCTTTAAGATTGTTGTAGTATTACATATTTTACAACAGATTATAAATATCGATAACCGTTGTCTAACTATTACAAGTGTTTTATTTTAAAAATACTTGTATAAGGTAGATTAATATAACGTGCTTTTTCGAAAAACACTTGTTTGGATTGAACAATTAACAATGTAAACTTGAAGCACTTGTGATTAATTTTTTATTAATTATAAAGTAGATAATTAAACTATTTTGTAATATAAAATTTAAATATTTAATCTAGATGAAAGTGGAATTAATTAGAGTTTTTTGTTTTTAAAAAATTTAAAATGAATTGTTGGGAAATTATTTTTTCTGAAATTATTACTATTTTTATTGTAATAAACTAGACAACGATTTATTTGAATATTTTGTTGTGCAACACGTTTTTAAATTTAGTAAGAAAGACAACGGTTTTAAGAATTAGACTATTGTCTGATATAGGTGACATATAATATATGTAGAACACTTGTCTATCAAGTATCATTTAGACAACACCTAATATGTACATTGTGTGATTCGAGCTTAACTAACTAGTAGAAAAAAATACTTGTCTCATTTCCACAACCGTTAAATAAGACATTATCTCAATCATTTTCAGACAATGGATTTAAAAAATCGTTGTACGATTTTACTCATTTGCACAACATCACCTTAGAAAGGGTTGTCTGTCTCCATCAACTAGACAATGGATTTTAAAGCGTTGTAGTAATACTAAAGCCTTCCCATTCACACAACATCTTAATTTTGAAAACACTTGTCTGATTTGTTTTACTAGACAACATTTTTTTATCGCTTGTAGTAATCAACGTCAGACAACGCCAATTTTTTGGTTGCAAAAAAACTGTTGTATGAAAAATTCGGGCAACACTTTTTTGGTCGAGTGTTGTCTAATCGGTGTTGTCTGATTGCGTTTTTCTTGTAGTGGAAAGAATATGATTTCAAAAGGCATGAGTCCGAAGCTACGAGCTCCTTTTTCCATAGACAGCACCCCTCGAATGAGATCTATGATTTACCTTCTTAAAACGTGATCTGCTCCTATATCTTGTGAAAGCTCGGCCATGATCCCAATCATGGTTGTGCTCCCTGTATCGGTGCTCCCGGTCGTACCTGTCCCTGTGGTACCTCTCTCTGGTGTTCCTCTCCCTGCCACACCTCTCCCTTTGGTAACTCTCCCTATCATACCTCTTCCTCACATACCTGTCCCTTCCATGACCCCTCTCATCACGATGCCTCTTATTAGAGTTATCTGACCTGTCACGTTCAGATTCTCGATCTTTCTCACGCGAGGCACCATATGACTCTGAAAATTTGTAATGGCCCTCTCCGTATTTATACTCAGAACCCCCTTCTTTACCACCATAACTCCACTCTCTTGGTCTTTGGTAGTGTTCCTCCCCTCCCCGTATACCATCATTCCACATTCCTGAATGAGGTCCCTCCATTCGAGCACTCCCCATCATCCCCATTCTATTAGCAGACATTCCCTTGCCAAATATACAGGAATCGACATGATGAGAGACACAACGATATTCAATAGCAGGACCTGTAAAATCTCCATAACCAGGTCCTCGACCACCAGGCATACCTGTGACCCTCATAACACTTCTTCTTGCTCTGCTACCCCTAACAGTCCTGATGCTTCCTCTTCCCGCTCCACTTCTTTCTGCATTATCATTCATAGGCCTCTTCTCTGGCTCATATTCATGAGATTGAGGTTGGAATTGGATTTTCTTTTTCATATAAGAAACAGCCATCTTCCATAAAGCATCCGAGGAAGCAAATTCTACCGTGCAAGCTCTCCCTTTAAAAATATATCCGTTCATTCCTTCTTTGAACAAGGCTGCAGCAACCGAGTCATAAAACTCAACCTGACAATATCCTCTGGACTTACCATTAGCTTTCTCATCGAAGAACTTAATCTCTTTAAGCGTCCCATATTTAGATGCGACACTTTCGATTTCTGTATCAGTAGTCCACCAAAGTAACTCTCCAACAAGGAGAATAGTCGCACCATTTTCTCCAGTTGGCCTAATTGGGTTATCATTGGATATAAATTGGTGAGTCACATTTACATTATCATTTGAAATATAATGTGACATCTGTGGAATACTTGTGTTAGGATTAAGGGAAGTCACATACTGATCAACAACTTTACACAACGTATCAGAAGGGTCAATGCCAGTATTCACTGCACCATTAGCAGATGGACCTGGCGCCTTAGACAGATGAAGCTGAAGAAATCCCATATCAATATTGAGGTCACCGTAAAGTTCATCCTACATATCATCTTCGTCAATCACTTCATTATCTGCACCACTAGCAGAAGGACCTTGTGCCTCAGACAACTGAAACTTAAATCCCTCTACAATATTGAGATCATCATAGAGCTCATCATAGTGATCATCACCTTCATAGTCTAATTGCTTTTTAGACTTCGGATCCATTTTCACTGATTGAAGAGAAATAAATGTAAGAACATAGAAGGAACACCTAATTAAGCCAAGAAAAATAGAACTACAACAAAAGTAGCATGAGATGTAAGAACATAGCTAAGTTGCATTCAAACAAGGAAGCTTGATTGTGTTACATCTCAGTCGCTGCATTTATAACTATTTGTGTAATTTTTTTCATATTTCTTTCTGTTTGATTGTCAGTTCATGAAATGTTCAGGTTGGTATCATTTTTATTCTCCATGTATGTGTTACTGGTTTATTTATGTCAATATTTAATTCATACAAGTAAGGGTAAAACTAAATTAACAACAATTGAAACTAGTTTATAGGACTTTAAAATGATAGGTAAGGAACTTCAATATTTGAACTCTAAATTACGGTTAACAAATTGAAAAAAGAAATACAGTAAATTTGAATCCAAATTTAAGGTTCAACAGGTTCAAATACTGAAATTTCTTACCAATCACTTTAAAATGCTAACAAAACTAGTTTCAATCATTGTTACTTTACTTTTAGCCATGCCTATATGAGTTGTGATTACAAAAAATGACATATATAAACCGGGAACACATACATGGAGAATAATGACACAATACCATAACATTTCACAAACTGACCATCCAAAAACAAGAATTTAGCAATATATCTCTAATACAAAGAGGCCAATTCATATTTACAGCTTATTCAACAAAAGAAGAAATATTAAATTGTATTTCCAAGTAAAAATATACATTAATGTTTACATAAACAACTCAAGTAAAGAAACAAGAGAACGCATATACAACAGATCAATAAATGATACAAATATCCTCAGGGTGCATAACCGGGTGTATACAAAGATAGATACCCACATCTCGAAATTAAAAAAATCGGACAAGAACTTATCCACATCTATCACATACAAAGAGGTAAATTTCAAATACACAGCTTATTCAACAAGAATAATATCTCAAATTATATCTATGAGATACAATCTATACACAAGCAACTCAAGTAAAACAACCTATACACAAGCAAATCAAGTAAAACAACGTTAGAAGTTTGTACAACAGAATAAATGATATAGACATATGTTAAGTAAAGAGTCCCTCTAAAACATTAAGTTAGCTAGTGATAAACAGGTCAAAACTTAAAGAGAAGTTTGTACAACTAATAAATGATATAAATATATGTTAAGTAATCGGTCCTCTAAGACTCAGGTAATAGAGGACAAACAAGTGGAAACAAAGATATATGCCCATATCTTAAATTTACCGAAACTAAACAAGAATATGTTCCGATCTACATACAAAGTTGTAAATTAATATCAAGCCACAAAAATAGCCTCATACAACAAAATAAATGATATAGATCCCACTACAAGGAAAACAAGCTTCAACAACGGTTTATGTCCGTTGTCTGATACCCTATTTTTCCGTTCACTATTTAGCCGCCGTCTGTTAGTTGGATGAGACAATGGCTAAAAAACATTGTCTGAGATTATACAGACAATGATTATGGATTAAGCCCGTTGTATTACATCCAGAAAAGACAACGTTTTTTACTTGTTTTCGTCGTAACAAGTGACATTACTCAAGGGTTCTCACAAACTCAGAAAACCGTTGTGTAAGGTATAACATTAAAACCAATCCTACAACACTTATTGTTGTATAAACGTTGTTGTGTATTCAGATAGACAACAAAAATGAAATTGAGCTCGTAGAACTATTGTAATAAATTTCTACACACAACAGTTTTGGATTTTAATGTATATCATGATCAGATACATACAACTGTTTATTTGTCCAAACGTATTGCATGAATACCTTTGATACAATATCTTAATATTATATAGACAATGGTTTACTAGTGTTGTGAGAGTTAATTTTGCACCAAAGTTTTGTGTTCGAAAGCATTGTTTTAGTATTAAAGACATGATATTTTAATGAAGCTTGGTTGTTAAAAGCGTTGTCTTACGCAAAATATAACAAGTAATCAAATGAAATTAACTTTGCAAATCTAAACAAAAGTTCTAAAGTTAATCCATGATCGAAAATCACAGCAACATAGTTATACAAAAGCTAAAAGCATATTGATATCATTGCCTTCATGAGTCTAAGATTTCTACTACAAATTAAAGAAAATATAGAGTCTACAAGGATTTTCAGCTTCTCTTCACGTCTTCCGCAAGAGCTATGTTGTCCTTGCAATATCATTACAGCATGTGATAGGCAATTTCCCAATCTGGAGAAAACAATCTTCATAATAAATCGACAACATAATTACATAATTACATAATTACAACATAATTACATAGAAAATCATTTATCCTTGTCACAAACTTTTGGATGTGATTGACCTAAATGTACACTAGATACTGTTAGATATCATAAAGGGATGTACACTAGATTTTTTTAAGTAAGAAAGAGTAATTTGAGAGAGATTTAAAATCTATAAGTTTTAAGAAAAATAGAACTTGGCACCTGGTTTTTTCTGTACATGTGGATGGTAGCAACTCTGCTGGTCAGGACTATCAACAGATCACCTGCTGAATTTATCCCTTTCCCCTCTCACCTGCATTATATGACTATCAACACACTTTTTAATAAAAGATATTCAACCTAGTTAACTAGAACAAATTTTATCTTGTGTAAGCTTAGAAACATACCTAGTTTAGCATGTTAAGGACAATTTCTCAAGTGAAAACATAATATTTGTGCTGAAAATTGAACTCATATTTGCAATTTTGTGTGGACAGAAGGAAGGCAGGCATACAGGAAGAAGTGTTCATGACTACATTGGCTAGATCTGGTCGTTGTTCAAGTGCACTGACAAACTTTCGGGAAATGATATTGAGCATCTTCTTGAACTGGGATATGTATCTTCTGTATAGAGCAAAGCCTTCCATCTGGGCAAGGAAACATAACATTAAATTTGATAATACTTTAGCAATTGTATATAATGATAAGAATTTCTTGATCATAACATTAAATTTTTATATTCAATATCAGATAGCTATACAAAATGGCCTAGCTTAATATAACAAACAAGAAGAATGTACAGAAGGTATGTGTCAGCTGGACAATGTCAACAGTAAGCTCATCGCATTGAGCTGGAATCAGAAGTTTAGACAACGAAAAGGAAAGCCCTGACTAAATATAATACATAATCCCCCAGCTCCAAAAACCCCGCATAATGAAAAAGACAATAATATGGCTATTTGAAAAAATGACATAACATGGTAGCTTGAAAGCTCTTCATCTTTTAGCATAAAAAGCTTAGCAGAACCCTCCCATGCATATTATTAATCAGATTTTAGATGGGGAAAAACAAATAATATTAAAGTAAAAAGTAAGGAAGCATACTGTGTCGGCTAGTGCATAAGCCACAACTAATGGAGGCGAAGCAAGATAATTGGCTCTTGTTAGTGAGTGAACACGTCCTTCGAAGTTTCTATTTCCGGAAAGAACAGCTGCAGCTACAATGTCTGGAAAGCATACATATACAGAGTATAGGTGTACAGCGATTATTGTCTGGTCCACAAAAATGGAAGAAAAGAAGGTAAATCAAGACAGCTAACAACACACAACTGTTGCCTTCATTCAGGACAATGTATAATACTTTTTTGCCGTTTAAAAGGGTAACTTATATTTAAAATACAGGTTGTATTATCTTCTAATTCATCCATAGTAACATAATCAATCTTGATGTGAAATAAAAAATGATACTCCCTTGTAAAAAGATGATAAAATCTTAAATTCCGTATGTTTTCACAAATATAGCCTCTTGACCACAATATAAGATACAATACAAGTGATAATTTCACCATGGGGTGATATGAAAATTGTTTTAATAATCAAAATCTTAAGACCAATATACCAGTGGAACAGAGCAGTGGGAGGCAAAATATTGATGGAAAGCACCCTGACATTTCTTAATTTTAGTGGAGGCATTGAATGAAATATCAGAAAAAAGAAGACAATACCATTGTCTGTAATTACAGCAGTAACTGATTCATGAAGGTCCCCAGAGTTTCCTATGCATGTCGTACAACCATACCCAACAATGTTGAAGCCGTGCTGGTTCAAGTACTCTTGCAGGCCACTAAAACACGGAAAGGTAAACAATTCAAAGCTGGGAATTTATTATCAGTCAGAAATACACTCTTTTACAGAATAATTGTAATACCTTTGAAACAAGTACTTGCTAACAACTCCAGACCCTGGTGCAAGACTTGTTTTCACCCATGGCTTAACTTGTTTGCAGATACAATTTATATGAATATTACAAGGCAGAGTCCTACCACTCCAAAAACACTGAACAATGTATTGAGGAAATAACTATAAACTCTCTGTTTACCCAATATAAGTGAGTACAGATGAACCTTGATCAAGTATTAATCGATAAAATAATAACCTCCCTAAAAAATAATATTTTTCTCCGGAAACCAACATAATGGAAATATTGTATTTTTACGCCCAATAAAGAAATTCATTTCCTTGGTCCCGAACCTATTATTTTAAAGAGGTTACTGTAATTGACAGGTATAATATACCTCCAGTCCTAGCTCACAGGCCTTCTTTGCAACAAGACCAGCTCCAAGCATGACACTAGGATTCGATGTGTTTGTACAACTCTTAGCTGTGTAACTGTGTTAGTTCTTAGCTAATCACATATTTGTATTTCATGTAGAATGGTGGGAATCCTAAAATCATTACACAGTCCAGATGGATAATACCTTATACAGAGATGTTACGGAAACTATCATATAACATTCAAGCAAGTCATAACAGACACACCCACAAAACTCCTACTGGGAGAAGAAAAAATCACTTACATCTTAAATCACACAAAACAAACCTACACAAATCATCAAAACACTCAATTTTCTTCTTGAGCTTCAATTTTCCCCTCCACATCCCCTTTACTTACTTGTATCCACAAAATTAAAGACAAGCACCTTCCATTGAATCCACAAATAAGCCCTAAAGCCTTAGTTTTGAACACGAACTAAAACCCCAAATTGAAGTCGAATTGAAACCCAAAACGGAACCATACTCCATTAAAGAAACATACAAATCAATCAAAGGAGGCTCAAATCAAAGCAAATATTTATGTATGTATAGATTTTTCATAACAAGGAGAGTAGAGGGGGATAAAGAGAGGGAGAGAGGGAAGGGGAGAGACCATAACCTAAATCAAAACTCAATAGGACCACAAAATTCACACCACACATACAAATCCCCAAAATAACAGAAAGATTTTACAAACACATCTAAAACCCAAAATTCAAAAAAGTGAAAACACGAAAAATCATGAAACCTAACTCAATTCAAGCAGCTGAGATCCTTCGGATCGGAAATGGAAGCACAAACAGCGGACGACTATGAAGTTAATTCGTCATTCAGAGCGTAATTAGTGTTTGAAATAGAGGTGGATTGAGAGTGTTAGGAGGGAGAGAGAGAGAGATTTAGATTTGTGCACTTTGGTGTTTTATGTTTACAGAGAAGGAGATGAAATGGGGCATGGGAGGGGGAGGGGGAAGCGGGTATTGAAAAGAAAAGAAGGGGAAATGAAAAGTTGAAGGAGGGAAACAATTATAACAAGAAAACTAGATAAATAAATATTGTATATTTATAAATTTTTTATAAATAGATTTAAGAAATTATTTTTATAAAATAATATAAAATAAATTTGAATGTTTTTAATATTTTAATATGACAAAAGCTAATATATTTTTATATTCGTTGTCGAGAAGGATACTTTTACCGGATTTTTCTAATCCTGACATGAAAAATGAATTTTAAATTTTTTAATAATTTTTTCATATGACTAAAACTGATATATCCTAACATCCGTACGGTTGGATCGTCAAAAAAATCATTTTAAAAATTAATCTTGTAAATCGGGAACGAGTCTCGTTGTCAGGAGGAGTACTTTTACCAGATTTTTCTAATCCTGACATGCAAGATGAATTTTTAACATCCGTACGGTTTGATCGTCGAAAAATCATTTTAAAAAATTAATCCTGTAAATCGGGAACGAGTCTCGTTGTCGGGAGGGGTACTTTTACCAGATTTTTCTAATCCTGACATGCAAAATGATTTTCAAATTTTTTTCATAATTTGTTCTTATGACTAAAATCGATATATCTTAACATCCGTACGGTTGGATCGTCGAAAAATCATTTTAAAAAATTAATCCTGTAAATCGGGAACGAGTCTTGTTGTCGGGGAGGGGTACTTTTACCAGATTTTTCTAATCCTGACATGCAAAATGAATTTCAAATTTTTTAATAATTTTTTGTTATGACTAAAATCGATATATCTTAATATCCATACGGTTGGATCGTCGAAAAATCATTTTAAAAAAATAATCCTGTAAATCGATATATCGTGAAGGAACCTTGTTTGAGAAAGTACGCCTTCGACTACATTTTTGTTATAATTTCATGCAAGATATATTTAAAAAATTTAAATTATTTTTTTACATGAATAAAATCAATATATATCAATATCCGTACAACAATTTAATATGTATGAAACTATTTTTTATTATATGTTATTATGAGTAATATTAGTAAGTTAACGCCATTAACGTCTGTATGAAGTCTATAAAACCAATAAATAGATATTACGAGTTATATTTTTAACTTAATCTACATGTTATGTCCTCATCAATATGATAATCTAGTTGACGCTATTAATATTCGTGTAACGTCTAATCCAAATAGGTAAAAGAATTCAAAAATCTATGAAAAAGATGATTTCAAATCTTAATAAACACAAATCAATTTGGTGTAAGTTATCGGTTACTCGTATAAATTAATAAACGGTGGCATATAATTATTCCGATTTTTTTTTAAAAACTAGTAAAAGTATAGACAACGGTTTTTTCTAAAATCATGTTGTGGTAAGTTACTTTACATAAGTGTATTTTAGGAAATACCGTTGTTGGAATTCTACAACGGTTTTTTCTCTAAGATTGTTGTAGTATTATAAATTTTACAACAGATTATAAATATCGATAACGGTTGTCTGAATGTTACAAGTGTTTTATTTTAAAAATACTTGTATAAGGTAGATTAATACAACGTGCTTTTTCGAAAAACACTTGTTTGAATTGAACAATTAACAATGTAAATTTGAAGTGTAATTATTAGGTATATTTGTAGGTTAGCACACATATGATACGCCGAATAATATTATAACGAGTTATATCTGAAAAGTAGCACTATTAACATTCGTATATAATGTCAACGAAATCTGGATATCATTACTATGACTTATATCTGTAAGTTAGTATATAGATTATGTGCTGCTTTATGTTGTTATGAGTAATATTCGTAAGTTAACGCCATTAACGTCTGTATGAAGTCTACAAATACAACAAATAGATATTACGAGTTATATTTTTAACTTAATCTACATGTTATGTCCTCATCAATGTGATAATCTAGTTGACGCTATTAATATTCGTGTAACGTCTAATCCGAATAGGTAAAAGAATTCAAAAAATCTATGAAAAAGATGATTTCAAATCTTAATAAATACAAATTAATTTGGTGTAAGTTATCGGTTACTCGTATAAATTAATAAACGGTGGCATATAATTATTCCGAAATTTTTTTAAAAACTAGTAAAAGTATAGACAACGGTTTTTTCTAAAATCATGTTGTGGTAAGTTACTTTACATAAGTGTTTTTTCGGAAATACCGTTGTTGGAATTCTACAACGGTTTTTTATTTAAGATTGTTGTAGTATTATAAATTTTACAACAGATTATAAATCTCGATAACGGTTGTCTGAATGTTACAAGTGTTTTATTTTAACGAGTTATAACGAGTTATATCTGAAAAGTAGCACTATTAACATTCGTAAATAATGTTAACTAAATCCTAATATCGTTATTATGACTTATATCTGTAAATTAGTGTAATATCCGGGACATATCGTGTAATTATTTTGCTATTAAATAATTATTATGTGTGTTCAGTATCTATTCTGTGAGCTAATTGTTAAGTGTTATCTGTACTTGAATATTCAAAAATAATATTAATTGAGTATTTTAATTCTTATATGTCCAAAATAAAATATAGATAATTGTCATATCTTCCTAATTATTTTTATGTTGGTTTATGGATTTATAAGAATCATATGAAATTTCTAAAATCTTTTTCCGGGTAATTAAAATATATTTTATAAAAACGGGAACCAACTAACGTCAACCGTTGTTACGTTTTTGGAACCCAAAATTCTTTCGAGAACTCCTTCCTAACCTAATTGTAATATTCCGAGCATTTTTCATGTCTCGACTTTTTCGATCCGGCTTACGGTTTGTCCTGCGCGGGTCCCCGCGCAATATTTTCGATACAATATTCATTTCGGTAAATCAATAAAACCCGTATTTTCGATACACGGGAGCTTTTTATAAACTATCCCAATTATCACTTCGTAATACGTGTAACCAGGCGCTGAGACCAAGACCGCAGTACAAATTGTACTGATTTGGATAATTATCCCGAAAACCGATACCGTTTGGATCAGTTTTTACGAATAAACGTACCGTTTTATATTCGGAATGATCCAACGGGATACAAATTTTTCATAATTATAAATAGCCTTTTACCGTATTTTATTTCGTATCAAAATCATTTGCAGATAGTTAATTATATAATTTTCAGAGAAAAACCCTAATTACATAAACTGTTCTAAGAATCAAACAGCAAAACGAAGGCGTTACCGATCTCTGTTTTTAAAGCTTGAGTAACCAAAACGAAGGATTTGAGGTGTTCTATCAGATTCTGAGCTTTATTTCACTGCAGAAATCAAGGGTATTTTTCTAAAAATTTATTTATTTTCGAATTTATTTTATTAAAAATATGAATTTTTGTTCGGATGATTGTTTGTATGATTTGATGATTGTATGTTGTAGAGCTTGTTTTCCTGATGATTTTCATATGTCATACGTCTGATTTGGAGTTCAATAACATGTTCAAATTTGAGTTTAATTTTCGAATTTCAAAATTAGGGTTTATAACCCGTATGAATGTTTTCAATTGAAATTTGGGGGTTTTTGATTCAGGGGTTATTAGCTGTTGATTTATAGTGGGTTGTGTTCCTTATAAAATTTGCAATCGATTGATATATAGCTCGTTAACAGAGGATGCTTGAATCGAAGGGAGTTGTGTTTTAAAGATTTGCGATGTTCGCCGGAAACCGGCGATGTTCTTGGCCAATTTCCGGCCAGAATAGGGATGATTAGAATATTTTGAATGCATGAATAAGTTCCTGGTGTTGTGTAGTGTTGATCTGGAGGTGTTGGTGGGGTGAGAATGCCGGGATCGTCTTCTCCGGCCACCCCCGATTTTCCAGCGACTGAAACTGCAAAATTACAGTTTAGTCCCTGTATTTTTGAAGATGGTGAAGTTTAGTTCCTGTAGTTTGCAAAGTTTTCAAAAATAGGTTTCTTGTTTATAAAATATTTAAAAATCATATTTCCTATTTATTTTTATTATAAAAATTCATTTTTAATTTCTGAAAATTCTGAAAATTATTATTTTAATTCCGAAAATTATTTTTAATTCACAAATAAATCTGAAATAATTAGTTAATTAATTTCAGTTAATTTATAATTGATTAATTGGTCAATTAATTCGAAAATTAATTGATTAATTGATTTAATTAATTATTAATTGATTTTAATTAGTTATTTAATTAGATTTAATTATTTAAAAATGATTTAAAAATTCTGAAAAATAGTTTCGAGCTTTAAAATATTATTCTAAATTATTTCCAAGGCTCGATAATTATTCTAAAATTATTTCGGAGCCAGAATGGGCCAACCGAACCCTGTTTATTAACCCGAAATTGATCCAACGACCCGTTTTAATTCCGAAAAATGTTTTAAAAATCATTTTAAATACCCAAAAGCATATTTATGACCTGAGACTTCTTTATAGATGATATGTCATTGATTACGTGATGTATTATGTGTTATACGTGACCTGTTGTTTAATTATCGGTCTATATATTCGGTGTTTACTTGGTTATTGCATAGATTTCAATCCGTTAATCGGATTTGGGTAAAACGAAGGGTAGATAGAAGTATGTGTTGCATAGAATCCTGTGAGTTGATGATTGATAAATGCTTATGATATGTGAGCAGAAGAGGCAAGGCGTAGGAAAGGGAAACAGGTAGTTGAGGAGTAAGAAGATTGTGATTGAAAGCAAGTTCAGGATAGTAAGCTAATATCAGGCAAGTGTTCTGAACTTTCTCGAGATATTGTAATTATTGATAGTCTTGTTGACATTGCAAGTGCTTTGAAGCACGGAAACCTAAATCCTGATTTCAGTTATTATTCTTGAGCTATGAACCATATTCTTTCTAAGCCGTTGATTATTGTATACCCAAACACGAATCACAAATCTACGATACTACTCCACAAATACATACAAACTAAATACCAGACACTGAACTGAATTATTATATACTCAATCCATGATATCTTATGCTTTGAAAGACCAAATCCTTGAAACCCTGAAACGTTGTTTCCTTTGTTATCCAATTCTTTCATTACCCAGCATTCAAGCTTTGAAAGTACCTTGTTGATCCTTACAAGGATTGAAACCCTTTCATTGTTAAACATTTATTGTTGTTAATGATTTCGGTTATTGTTTATTATTGCATATTCTGTTATTATGTTAGAATTGGATTGTTTTTATAAAATTGTGGACCAGATTCGTGGTCAGACCATATAACGGTCAAGTTAGGCCAATGTGTGCCTTGGATCCAGTAGTTAGAGCAATGTTGTGTACCTTGCTCGGGGTTAGTGCGTGACTGATCAGCAGCCTAACCTTGGTTTTAAATTAAAAGTATAATATCCAATTCTAAATCATAATCCATTGTGAACTTGATATCATAACCATATTCACCTGATGATCATTATTCTCAATTTTGTCATTGTGACTTGCTGAGCTAGTTAGCTCATTTGTGCGATGTTGTTTATATTCTTTCTAGTTAAAAAGGAACCAGTTGGTAAAGAGGATCCCCAGTCCAGCGCGAGAGCTAGGGGTTCAGGTTGAGAAAGCTGAGCTAGTAGGCTTCTTTTGGAATAATTTAAGTCTGTAAAAGTTTGTAATAATGTTTAATACTCAGTTTGAGTTTGAAATAGTTGGGATTTGAACGGTTTGTAATATATTAGTGTGTGTGGCTTGTGTGCATACTTTAACCTGTTGCGGTCCGTGGTGGTTGGTAAGTAGGGTCACTGCATATATTATTATTATCTTTATTACTGTTATAAGCAGGTTATAATTAAGGTGTGTGTGTGGACCCCAAACTTCTGACTCGGGTTTGGAGGGCGCCACAGTTAGTATATAAATTATGTGCTGCTTTATGTTATTATGAGTAATATTCGTAAGTTAACGCTATTAACGTCCGTACGAAGTCCACAAAACCAACAAATATATATTATGAGTTACATTTTTAACTTAATCTACACGTTATGTCCTCATCAATGTGATTATCTATTGACGCTATTAATATTCGTCTAACGTCTAATACTAATAGGTAAAAGAATTCAAAATTCTATGAAAAAGGTGATTTCAAATCTTAATAAACACAAATTAATTTGGTGTAAGTTATTGGTTACTCGTATAAATTAATAAACGGTGGCATATAATTATTCCGAAAAAAAATAAAAACTAGTAAAAGTATAGACAACGTTTTTTCCTAAAATCTTGTTATGGTAAGTTACTTTACATAAGCGTTTTTTAGGAAATACCGTTGTTGGAATTCTACAACGATTTTTTCTTTAAGATTGTTGCAGTATTATAAATTTTACAACAGATTATAAATATCGATAACGGTTGTCTGACTATTAAAAGTGTTTTATTTTAAAAAAACTTGTATAAGGTAGACTAATACAACGTGTTTTGTCGAAAAACACTTGTTTGAATTGAACAATTAACAATATAAATTTGAAGTACTTGTGATTATTTTTTTTGTTAATTATAAAGTAGATAATTAAACTATTTCGAAATATAAAATTTAAATATTTAATCTGGATGAAAGTGGATTTAATTAGAATTTGTAGTTTTAAAAAAATTTAAAATTAATTGTTTGGAATTGTTTTTTAAATTGTTTACTATTTTTACTGTAATAAATCAGACTACGGTTTATTTGAACATTTTGTTATGCCACATGTTTTTAAATTTGGTAAGAAAGACAACTGTTTTAAGAATTTGACCATTGTCTGATATAGGTGGTATACAATATAGGTAAAACACTTATCTATGAGGTATTATTTAGACAACACCTAATTTGTACATTGTGCGATTCAAGCTTAAATTACCAATAGAAAAAACAATTGTCTCATTTCCACAACTGTTAAACTAGACGTTATCTCAATCATGTTCAGACAATGCATTCTAAAACTCGTTGTGCAAACTTTCTCATTTGCACAACATCACTTTAGAAAGGATTGTCTGTCTCCATCAACTAGACAATGGATTTTAAAGCGTTGTATTAATGGTAAAGCCTTCCCATTTGCACAACACCTTGATTTCGAAAACACTTGTCTGATTTGTTTTACTAGACAACATTTTTTAATTACGTGTAGTAATCAACGTCAGACAACACCGGTTTTTTGGTTGCAGAAAAACCGTTATATGAGAAATTCGGGCAACACTTTTTTGGTCGAGTGTTGTCTGATCGGTGTTGTCTGATTGCGTTTTTCTTGTAGTGTCCACATGATGCATAAACAAGGCAAAACAAAGATACCCCTCATAAAATCACAAAAAGAACACAACCCACAAACGCACACCAAAAAAATGAACCTAAGGGAGAGAAATTACCAAAATTAGGTGAAATGTCCAAGATTCTGTACAATTTGTCTCTGATAAATGCAAGGGGAGAGAAATGAAGGGCTGCTAGCTGTTTCTTGCTTTGAATATTGAGATACTGTTTCTTGCTTTGAATATATACTAGCCTATAACGGGTGTGATGCACGGATTGCTTTTAACATTCGATAGTTTTTAATAATATATTTTATAATATAATTTTCAATAGTTGAAAAATAAATTGAAGAATATAATAAGTTATAATAATATATATTTTATAATAATTTGAGACTTAACTGAAAATAAATAATATAATATAATATGTTGTTCGCACGACCCGAGCCCTAAAATTGTAGAAACTGTTAAAATAAAAAATAGAAAAGTTTAAATATAATAAGTTGTTGACGGGGTTCGAACCCTGAATTCATGAGAGCAGTTTAAATATTAATATAATAATATTTTATTATAGAAATTGTTAAAATAAAGAATATAAAAGTTTAAGTATAATAAGCTGTTGACGGGGGTTCGAACCCTGAATCCATGAGAGCAGTTTAAATATTAATATAATAATATTTTATTATTGCATCCAACGGTTCTCATTTTTCTGACTTTACATCTGACGGTTGTTATTTGTCGTACCAAACAACTGTACCGAGCAACCGACGAGCAACCGACTACCAAATAGAGGGTGTTCTGCTGCTTATAATAGTATAATATAGATATATAGATGATTGTATGTATGTGTATATGGTTTTGCTCATACATTGCAAGGTGGTGCAAGAGTGGCAAGAGAGTGTTTTGATAAAAATGTCTGGGAGTGGAACTGGTATATACTAGGTGAGCTAGTTAGGGTTTGGGCCATCTTTTGGGTGTAATGAGCTTGCATCACTTGTTCATATTTAAAAATGAGCGCCTGGCTTTATTTTTTATTTTTATTAAATCTAATATTCTTTAGCATCATGTATACTATAAGAATAAATTATCTTTTATTCATTTTTTTTATTTGGTAAATATTCAAGCTAAATTCATCTCTTATCTTGTAACTGTTTTTTATTTTCCAAATGACATTCTAATTTGACCGGGTTATATTGAAAATTAAAAAATATAATTACATTAAAGGAAAATACTACAATGAGATTGTTATAGATATTTTAATTTTTATTTATTTGACATATTTAACTGAGATTTTAAAGATTTTTCTGAATATTACAGATACGGTGTAATTTGATTCGTATTTAAAAAAATTCATTGTAATTTGGTGAAAATTCAATTGAATCCAAAAATATCTTATCTTTCACAATTGGGTGATGAAAGGTGTTTTTCATGAGGATTTAAAGTATTAAAATTTTGATCGTAGTTAATTTAATTTTTTTAGAAAATCATAAAAAAATTGATGGGCTTAGATACAAGTAAATTGATAATTATTCAGGTGTAGTTGGGCTTTGGCTAGGTACTTGCAAGCTCAGTACGACACACTTTTGCATCACATAAGTGACTGGTTTAAGTTTATTTTCTCTCTCATTGCAAGTGTAGGGATTTGAGAGTATGACTCTCGTTTGAAGGTTCTAGTTGACATTTATTTACTTTTCGACCATTTATCTTTTTATTTCTTCATTTTCTCATTTTCTCTTTTATATATAAGTTTTTTCTAATAAAATCAAGATCTAATTATTTTTCAATGAGAACTTGTTGAGTATCTTGTTATCAAAATTGTTAGTTGTACCCATTTTTTTGAGATATTAATGTGTTATTTTTTGACATTGTTGTGTATCTTATTACGGGTTTCATTAGTTCTCTTAAGAAATATTTTATACGATATTTTGGAAGACGTATTACACCTGGGATAGTAAATGAATATAATAAAAACTCACATTTAGCACCGTAAAGTTGTTCAAATTTTGAAGGTATTTGTTACATGTTACTGTAACTAGACCTGACAAAATGGGTCTAGATCCGAAAAACCGAATCATAATTCATGAAACCGAGTTTCGATCCGAGATTCAAATTATGAAATCCGATAATTATCCGAAAACCGATTTAAACCGATTCGAAAAATACCGGAATTGAAAGTTTAACCGAAAATGATCTGAAATACAAGATCCAATTAAATTTCAAACATTGAAAAAATAAATAAGTTATGATCCGAAAATATCCGAACCGAATTTAATCTGAGTCCGAATTTTATCCGATTTTAATCCGAATTAGACCCTAACTGAATCACATCCGATCTGATCCGAATGGTCTTCAAATATATCATAATCCGAAAGTAGATCCGATCCAAAATTGATCCGGTCCGAAACCAAATCGGTTATCTGAATTGCCAAGTCTAACTGTAACCTATAGTTTTGAATATTGAGCTACAAATCACACTTATGTAAATGTCAATTGTGATAATATCACATGTGGTGGTTCTAAATGGCTACAGATGATATGAAGGTCAATTGTGATGTTACTAATTTCACAGTTGGGTTGCATTATATGTCATTTTAATGCTTTTTAGATCAAAACATTTATATATTCTACGTGTTAAGCATCCGAACCTATTTATTTGGATTGTTTTTTATTTCACAATCAGATTTCAGTTGACATTTCAGAGTTTTGTTTTAGCTCGATTTCAATATTTTAATGACTTTTTCGCTTGTCCGTCGAATTTTTTTTAAAACTCTAAACTTTCTCTCATAAATTAAATTACATATACTAAAATTATAAAGATATAATTATTTAAGAAAGATATAAACATAATTTTATCACATTAAATGTATTTTGTAAATAATAAGTTCGCACCTTTTTATGCTAAGAGGTATTATTACAAATTAAACTATTTTTATCAAAAAATTATAAATTTATATGTTATCATGTCATGTCATTTTTATAAATATTTAGATTCTTCTATTTTTGTATTACAAATAATTAATAATATCAAACAAGTATTTTTATTTTTAAATTCAAATTCGTAACTGTTCAATTTTGCCAAGATATATATTTTAACATTTTTAAATCACGAGATGATTCTAGATCCAATAATTGAATCAGTTTCCTTTTCTGTAGCACTACTTGGACTTTTTGCTTTGGCCTTAACTCTGTTCCCTTTAGCCCACTCTGGCTTGGGTTCTTCTTCATTCAATTTCTTCTCACTTTGTTGAGCTTCTTTGGTTGCCTGATTTTTCTTAGATTTTAACCTCAGCTTCTCTTCCTTTTTGGCTTCACCAAACTAAGGGTGACCACTCGTCACACAGATCTGTTTTTCATGTCTATAACTTCTTGCCATCCTTCTCTTCAGTATAGAGTCTTTGATAGTCTTGAAGCTTTCAATTAATCTGCCCAACAACTTCATTTCATCAGGCCTAGGAGGTGAATAGGCTTGGTCCATTGGGTTTTTGCTTGAGAATTTAGAGGAATGGTTTTTAGGCTTCAAAACCACAATGGACTGTTATTGCTTTTTCATAGAAGATTGACCTATTTTACAATTTCCTAGCTTCATCTCTTCCAAAGTAATTGACTTCCTCACAACTTTTGCTTGATTAGAAGTTGAACCAAATACTTGAGCAATCATGTCATCAATCTACTTTCTCTATTCTTTTATCTTGAGCTGAGCTGCTGCAAGATTTATAAGATCAATGCTATCTAAGGATGGTGGCTTTGAGATAGTAATAGCTGGCACTATCACTTTATTGACTTGAATGTGCACATCCTTCTCCCCCCCTTTTTTTAGAATCAAGTAAAGCAGGGATTGAAGTTTTAGAAGCCACTAAGTGTTGTAGGAGTTGAGCCTGTGTTCCTTGTCCTTTCAGTATCTTGGCCACAGAATGTTCAACTTTTGAGAGTCTTTCAGTGAAGGCCTCAACTTTCCTTGCCAAATCTTTTTCTTTCCTGAGCTTGAGCTGTACTTCTCTCATAGTTGACTATGAAAGCTTCTGTTAAATATTCTCATTCAACTCTTTCTTAATTGCCTCAACTACTTTCTTCATGCCATCCACATCTTGAGTCTGTTTGAGATTTTGAATTTTGTGCAATTAGAGAGACTCAAGATGGGCTTTTAGCTGAACTTTAGTGCTGGCATCTGTAGTGGCTTGAATGGCAGACTGAGTTTGACTGATTAGTTTGAACATGGTTGATGTGAAGTGATGATAGCTGCAATCCTTACTGAGCATCCATTATGGAGTTTGTGTAGAAGAACTCGGGCATTCAACTCCCCCTAAGTTGGTGCTCGCTTCATCATCAAAATTATCTTCAAACTCAGAATCACCATGAGATCCAAAGTTTGAGTCCACATCATCAGCTGTAGGAGGCAGAGAGGATAAAGCATCCTTATCCCTTTACGTAGATGCTGTTGTGTGTACTAGATTGAGTGTCCTTGCAGTCTCCTCATTGCCCTGAACAACCAATATTTGGCAGGCTGTAACAGGGTGAGTAAATGTCTCCGCATCTAGGAAAATAGAATCTATAACGGCTTTGTATTCTTGTTAATATAGTGTTTTCCTTTCAACCTCATTGACATTCATTGACTCACTTGCATTGGCTTCTAACCTTATTTCTCCTGAACCTGTCTTTCTCTCATAATCCCTCTTTTCTTGTATACATGGCTCTCAATGACTCACTGCCCTCAAACACTCACATTCACCATCTATGGTGGGACTCCTCTCACTCTCTTTTGCCATGCTGAAAGAAATACCATGCATAGGTTCACTCTTTTCCTCTCCTTTTTCATGGGAGCAACCGAGGCTCTTACTCAATTCACTCCCTTCCCTCAAGCCTAAGAGTGATTGGACAACTACTAAATCATCTACACTTGTAATAGATTTAGATATGTCAAGTTGTGCAGTGACATTCAACGGATGTGAAATATTCGTTGAAAGTGTAGTTAGAATTATCAATGGATGACTACTGTGAAGCATATCCGTTGATAGATAATCACTTCTCAACGGATGATGAATATCCGTTGAGCAAGAAGAAATAATGAAAATAGGAGTTAAAACTATTGTTGAGTCTGTGGAGATTGATTTTAAGTTTTGTTGCATAGACACTTCAATAGTTTGAGAAAGAAATGACATGTGATCCAACAAATCATTTATAAGATGATGATCACTTGCTTAAGATTTTGGCTCCTCCATGAATTTGAGAGATGGAGAATTAGGAATTAATGTGTTGATCATATCCACATCCATAGAATTTGTGGGTGAATTTTGTGTGTGTGGTGTTTCAATTGTGAGAGAATTTGGATGTGGCTCCACATTTATTGGAGCCACATCAATCTGACTTTGAGAAGGTGTATTAACTGAGTATTTGACTGCAATTGGCACTGTGTGTGCACCTTGTGACATCCCCAGAGGTTTAGCCTTATTATTTTTAATGTAGGTTTGTGTTTGGTCAGTGTCCCTACCCCAGTATCCCCACCCTTTTGTTCTGTACTCTTGGAGAAGAGTTTGTTTCAATAGTTGCACCCTTTTGGGAGGATGCAGAAATGAGGTTATTTCCTTTTGAACAACTACAATCTTTTCACTACTAGAAATATGGGATCAGACATCAGTTCAGAACCGATGTTAAAAAAAATCTGAACCGATGTCTTCGCGTGTGCTGTTAAATGTCATCAGCCTTTGACATCGGTTAACAACCGATGTCTATTACCGTGCTATACATCAGTTTTAAAATTAAATGTGATGTCTTTGCAACAAATTTCAGCTTATATTACAGTATTTCTAGGTGAATATGGGTATATTATGAGGTATTTATCCATTAAACATGAAATCTACAAGCTCTAATCGCCATTTATTAAAATTCTTTCGAACAAAACGATGTGAAATGCTTGATCAGACATCGGTTAAGTTAGCCCCCCGATTTGAAATGATGGATAAGACATGTGTTTTCTTCATGAAATCGATGTTAAATCTTTTTGTTTAACATGAGCCAATTTCTCTGACCGATGTTATTTGAATTAAAATATATTGTGTTTCTTTTCAGAATCGATGTCAAATGACTATTTCACATCGGTTTTTTTAGTTCTTTTTCGTTTAATATTATTTTACATGATGTCTTTTGTACATTTTTTTAATCGGTTTACATTTACCATTATGATGTTAATGTTCTGTAAATTGCATGCCATCCTTGTACTATTTATAGCCATAGGGAACCAAAATAATGAAGCATCCCAATAAAAAAATATCCAATCATAAACATAAAGGTATTCATCCAAATTACAAGTCTAATGCCAAAATATTACTCATATTATACTATACATACATTTCAAATAAAGTATAAGCGTTCCATTAGCCAACTTATACTATACTAATTTTTAAGTACCCTATTCTTAAATTCCGACAACTCCATCCAATTTAGCAAATCAACCCAATTCCGATAAACTAAAGAAGAGTCTGACTTCTGCATAATCAAACCAAAGAGCAGCAAATCAACCATGCAGGCCGATAATATGTACGTCTCGTTCTAATGGTGCCGATGATTTAGACTGTAATAAAAATAAACAATATCAATCATTACTGCAGAATATTTGATATATAAACTAGAATTAATAAAAAGTTTATGTAAGATGATAATATCATTTCATAAAAAAAAGAAATAGAGATATAAAACAATCTTATTACCGTGTGAACAAATTTTATTATTTGATTATTTGAGAATACAATATCACTAATACCTGTACCAAATTCAAATATGTTATCCTCTGTATAGCAGAATCCTCCTCTAGCCTTATAGCAAAACGTGATACAAAAAAATTAACAGAGTAAAAAGTTTGAAATTAGGTTCCAATATAACTGAAGAAAACTCAAAGAGGATTTAATGTCTACCGATAAATATAAGGGGTGTGTTTGGAGAATTATATTTAAAAAAGCAAACATCAAATAAGCAGTAGCTAGAGCTCCCAAATTGTATTTATCTTAGATATATTGAACAATCTAAACAGACAATCACAGTGAGTGTCAAACACCAACAATAATGTCCAGTCATCAAGAAACCACATTCATAAAGCATTTCTTATAAACTAATCAGGTCGAGGGAGACCAACTGTGTTCTTAATAGAATCCGTAATAAAACCAGTTATCAGTACAACGGATAAGAGGCCTGTATAATTAGTATTTATCATTAGCCCATCATCAGTGTACAAGATTTTTAGTAGGATATTGACTAGGTGATGAAAGAGGAGTTTATCTTTAACTGCTGAGATTATATAATCA
The DNA here is from genome assembly GCF_009905375.1 of Apium graveolens. Taxonomy (NCBI): domain Eukaryota; kingdom Viridiplantae; phylum Streptophyta; class Magnoliopsida; order Apiales; family Apiaceae; genus Apium; species Apium graveolens. Next base: position 8,526,439 of record NC_133652.1, read on the forward strand.
ATATATACCCACCTAAAATACTATTGTGCAGGTCATAGACACTTCTTCTCCGGATATAGAAGAGGTTGAATACAACAATCGGCAGCAAAACTGCATACATCTGTACAATACATGAACATGCTATCTCTATAGTCCGGACAAATCAATTGGTCGTTACACAGTGAGAGCATAAGAAAATAGAGAATGTACTCATATATTAAATAGGGCTATATACATCTTCTCAAAATGAGCATAACACTGTAACTAGTACCCACAACTAATCTAGGTATCCTTGTCACAGTTAAGCAATACTTACAGAACCAACATCTCAAGTGACAAAAGCATCCAGGATGCACATAGAGACATTGATTGCAAAATGATACAAGTACAAGCTCTAGATAATTAACTGGATACATATTAGAGTTCTTGAACCAGAAACAACATTAATTTATGTCGTTGAAAGAATAAATTTAATAGTGAGACAGATTCGTTCATTTGGTTCATAATGATTCAAGCTTTTCATAATTGCATTTGTTGTCCATATAATCCACAGGACTACCATTTTCTTTGCTAAGCAAAATATGTTGTAAATTGAGGTCTGTATGTTAGTTCAAATAGAGGGAAAGGCAGTTGGATAAATGCTGCAGTAATTTTTTAAAGAGAGTTAAAAACACAACCCTAACATTTCATCCCTGATTCATGTGAACAAAAAGTAGTAAATCACATAGACCCTTCAACATATGAAAGACTGGTGTTGAAAGCCTTTCAAGTATACTAAGTGGAGTAAATTAGAAAGATTTATAGTTTCATACTACATATTCACCAGCAAGTCAAGCCTAAAGTAAATACATATACTAAATCTCAAGCAAGTTGTAAAAGATAATATGCAAAAAGGCTAGCTTTTACCAATAATTGGTGATATATTAGAAAGGGTTATTACAGCTTTTGTACACATGAATAAGAAATTAGTGGCAAAGATCAGATACATTTACCTTTGCAAATTTATACAATCAAACATAATGTTCTTACGTAGTGATTAAAGGATCAGAACTTGCGATCACATAATCAGCAAACCTGTCCAATTATGGATAAAAACTAAATTTAGCAGACAATATATTTTACAACATAGATACTGGATAATGTCAGTAGTTTCAAATGCTGAAGGTGATGGTACAAAAAATAATATCTTTAATAATGAGCAGGTGGAAGGAGGGTAATACATATGTAAGACCAAATACATACTCTTTGCAGGACCGCGAATCAGTTTCAATACGTCCAACAGATTTCAGTTCTTCCTGAGAAATATAGGTCAAAAAATTAGTATATCGACGTGAAAATATTCATCTTTATAATCACAAGGTGAAACAAGAAGAAGAAAGAGTGACTGGAAAATATACATGTACCCTGTTATACACAGAAATAAGGTTTGATTATTAACATATTACATGTACCATTAGAATATATATTATCACTTATCACTTAACAAAGAAAAATGAGATGGTGTATCATCTGAATTACTAAAAATAGTAAAGGATTATTAAGTGTCTGTTTAATCATTTAAAATAACACAGAATATATAGATATTATAAAAGAATATTACTGGATGTTGCTAGTTATCTACTTTTCTTATTAAAGACGTCAACAACAGAATGAGACCTGTTAGTTGGTCCATTTGAAAAAAATTCTACTTATGCCAAATGTGCACCCAGAGTTCCTACTCTTGTACATTTAATATTTACATACAGACCCTCTAAGAAAGACATAAGAGGCGATATATAACTCGTCAGTCTGGTACAGATCTTGAGAAAAATTAGTCCTAGAGCTCAATCCTGATACAGAAGGAATGCATGACTTGCATCTACTGGTACCAGCATTGGCACAATTAATAAAAGTTCAAAGAGCAATCCAATCAAAACTGGGATGACAAAAATCTGGGGAGAGAAATCAATGTCAGAGTTGATAAAATAAACTAGAGAAGTTGTAATCAAAGACCAGATGGAGAGATAAAGATGGAGATGGAGAGAGAGAGATAGATATGTATGGGTGTGTGAGTAAAGGGAGAAGGGGGAAATAATTTTTTAACTTTTTTGTTACGAGGGAAAATTTGGGTACTTAGCGGGGGAACTGAAACATTTATTTAGTCATTTTTTATCAGTGGTTATAGACAACGGTTAACATAAATTAAAGCACTAAAACACAATATACACACACACACCTGTTTGTATTTAGAGTTGGAAGGAGATAAAACTTCTTGAATTAAAATAGATCAACGTACAAGAATAAATATGCAAGTACAAAGCAAGCTAAAAACTAGGGATGTAGCTAAACAAACTCCTATCACTAACCCACTTTCTTTATTCAGTTCCTACTAATATGCAAACACCAAATGACCAAGTCTAATACTAAAATGCACTCTCAACAGCTATATTTTATTTAAATAAAACATGTTAGATTAATTTAAATCCAACATATTCCCCCTTAAGCTAAACATTTTTCTCCAGACTAGATACTCAGTGGTCTGCAGCAAGGTTCTCGACTCCAATCAACACCTTCATCTCTTCGAACTTAACTTTTCCCAGTGCTTTAGTTAAAATATCCACCCTCTGTTCTTGAGTTCCCACATAATTTATAACCAGCTCTCCACGCTCTATGCATTCACGAATGAAGTGAAAGCAAACGTCTATATGTTTGCTCCTTCCATGTAGCAAAAGATTCTTCATCAACTCTATTGCAGACTTATTTTCTAGATGCAAAACTACAGCCCCAATTTCTTGCCCAGAGATTTCCCTTAGCAGACCTCGAAGCCAAATACTCTGGCATGCTGATGTTGTTGCAGCCATATATTCCGCTTCACACGGAGACAGTGCAATGACCCTCTGTTTCTGCGATGCCCATGAAATTAAGCTTCCATTTAGATAAAAACACATCCCACCAGTGCTCCTTTGATCAACCACATCATCTGCTAAGTCACTATCTGTATAGCCTGTTATAGTTTTCTTGTCTTCACTTCTAGCATATACTAAACCATGATTCACAGTAGCTTTCACATATCGTAGTATACGCTTCACAGCTTGGTGATGTTTGACAGTAAGTGCCTCCATAAATTGACTAACAACCTCGACTGCATACGTGATGTCAGGTCACGTATAAGTGAGATATCTCAGACTGCCAACTAAACTCCTGTACTCAGTTGCATCCACTTTCTGACCACCCTCATCCTTATCTAACACCAGTTTTTGTTCCATAGGACACCTTGCCAAGTTACAACTCAACATCCCAGCCTTTTCCAATATCGTTTTAGCATACCCAGCCTATTTTATCATTGTACACTCCCTTCCTTGATGAACTTCAATCCCCAGATAGTACGATAATACACCCAGATCACTCATTTCAAATTGCATATTCATTTGCTTCTTAAATGCTTTGATTTCTTCCTCACTCGAACTAGCAACCAACAGGTCGTCAACATATACACCAACGATCAGAACACTCCCATTTCTGCACCTCGTATAAACGGCTTGCTCGTGTTGGCATTTTTCAAAACCCAACTCCTTTAAACATTTATCCAGCTTGGCGTTCCAAGCTCTTGGTGTTTGACGCAACCCATACAATGCTTTCACCAGCCTATACACTTTGTTCTCCTCCCCTTTCTTCTCGAAACCTTCCGGTTGTATGACATAACCTTCCTCAAGTAAATCCCCATTTAAAAACGCTGATTTTATGTCTAGGTGATGTACTACCCATCCTTCTTTTGCAGCCATTGCCAACAACAACCGTATAGTTTCTACTCGTGCTACAGGGGTAAATACTTCGTTGTAGTCAATTCCTCGTCGTTGTACGTAGCCCTTTGCGATGAGGCGAGCTTTATGTTTCACGATATTTCCCTCTGAGTCCTTCTTAAGTTTAAAAACCCACTTCAATCCTATTGGCTTATGTCCCGGTGGAAGTTCTGTAAGAACCCAAGTGTCATTCCTTTCAATGGTGTCCATATCGACATTTATAGCACTCATTTATTCTTTTTCTTTGCTTGCTTCTCGAAAATGCACAGGTTCTTCCACCTTTAATAGCATAAGCTCGTCCAGCAATTCAATCACCTCAGTCTCACTATACAATTCATCAAGAGTTCTGTACCTGTGAGGTCCACTTTCAGTTTCTGATTCCAAATTTCCAGAGGACATTTCAACTTTTGAGAGTCTGTCAGTGAAGGCCTCAACTTTCCTTGCCAAATCTTTTTCTTTCCTGAGCTTGAGCTATACTTCTCTCATAGTTGACTATAAAAGCTTCTGTTAAATATTCTGATTCAACTCTTTCTTAATTGCCTCAACTACATTCTTCATGCCATCCACATCTTGAGTCTGTTTGAGATTTTGAATTTTGTGCAATTAGAGAGACTCAAGATGGGCTTTTAGCTGAACTTTGGTGCTGGCATCTGTAGTGGCTTGAATGGCTGACTGAGTTTGACTGATTAGTTTGAATATGGTTGATGTGAAGTGATGATAGCTGCAATCCTTACTGAACATCCATTCTGGAGTTTGTGTAGAAGAACTAGGGCCTTCATCTCCCCCTAAGTTGGTGCCCGCTTCATCATCAAAATTATCTTCAAACTCAGAATCACCATGAGATCCGAAGTTCAAGTTTACATCATCAGCTGTAGGAGGTAGAGAGGATAAAGCATCCTTATCCCTTTATGTAGATGATGTTATGTGTACTATATTGAGTTTCCTTCAGTCTCCTCATTGCCTTGAACAACCAATATTTGGTAGGCTGTAACGGGGTGAGTAAATGTCTCAGCATCTAGGAAAATAGAATCTATAACGGCTTTGTATTCTTGTTAATATAGTCTTTTCCTTTTAACCTCATTGACATTCATTGACTCACTTGCATTGGCTTCTAACCTTAACTCTCCTGAACCTGTCTTTCTCTCATAATCTCTCTTTTCTTGTATACATGGCTCTCCATAACTCACCACCCTCACACACTTACATTCACCATCTAAGGTGGGACTCTTCTCACTCTCTTTTTCCATGTTGGAAGAAATAACATGCATAGGTTCACTCTTTTCCTCTCCTTTTTTCTTGGGAGCAACCTAGGCTCTCACTCAATTCACTCCCTTCCCTCAAGCCTAAGAGTGATTGGGCAATTACTAAATCATATGCACTTGTAATAGATTTAGATATATCAAGTTGTATAGTGACATTCAACGGATGTGAAATATCCGTTGAAAGTGTAGTTAGAATTATCAACGGATGACTATTGTGAAGCATATCCGTTGAAAGACAATCACTTCTCAACGGATGATGAATATCCGTTGAGGAAGAAGAAATAATGAAAATAGGAGTTAAAACTATTGTTGAGTTTGTGGAGATTGATTTTAAGTTTTGTTGCACAGACACTTCAATAATTTGAGAAAAAAATGACATGTGATCCAACAAATCATTTATATGATGATGATCACTTGCTTGAGATTTTGGCTCCTCCATGAATTTGAGAGATGGAGAATCAGGAATTAATGTGTTGATCATATCCACATCCAGAGAATTTCTGGGTGAATTTTGTGTGTGTGGTGTTTCAATTATGTGAGAATTTGGACGTGACTCCGCATTTATTGGGGCCACATCAATCTGACTTTGAGAAGGTGTATTAACTGAGTTTTTGACTGCAATTGGCACTATGTGTGCACCTTGTGACATCCCCATAGGTTTAGCCTTATTCCTTTTAATGTAGGTTTGTGTTTGGTCAGTGTCGCTACCCTAGTGTCCCCACCCCTTTTGTTCTGTACTCTTGGAGAAGAGCTTGTTTCAATAGTTGCACCCTTTTGAGAGGATGCAGAAATGAAGTTATTTCCCTTTGAACAACTACAATCTTTTGACTACTAGAAATATGGGATCAGACATCGCATCTGAACCGATGTTAAAAAAAATCTGAACCGATGTCTTAGCGTGTACTGTTAAATGTCATCAGCCTTTGACATTGGTTAACAACCGATGTCTATTACAGTGATATACATCAGTTTTAAGATTAAATGTGATGTCTTTGCAACAAATTTCAGCTTATATTACAGTATTTCTAGGTGAATATGGGTATATTATGAGGTATTTATCCATTAAAATATGAAATCTATAAGCTCTAAACGCCATTTATTAAAACTCTTTCGAACAAACTGATGTGAAATGCTAGATCAGACATCGGTTAGATTAGTTGCCCGATGTGAAATGTTTGATCAGACATCGGTTAAGTTAGCCCCCCGATTTGAAATGATGGATAAGACATGGGTTTTCTTCATGAAACTGATGTTAAATCTTTTTGTTTAACATCAGCCAATTTCTCTAATCGATGTTATTTGAATTAAAATATATTGTGTTTCTTTTCAAAACCGATGTCAAATGACTATTTCACGTCGATTTTTTTAGTTCTTTTTCGTTTAATATTATTTTACATGATGTCTTTTGTACATTTTTTTACATCAGTTTACATGTACCATTGTGATGTTAATGTTCTGTAAATTGCATGCCATCCTGGTATTATTTACAGCCATAGGGAACCAAAACAATGTAACATCCCAACAAAAAAACATCCAAACAGAAACATAAAGGTATTCATCCAAATTACAAGTCTAATGCCAAAATATTACTCATATCATACTATACATACATTTCAAATAAAATACAAGCATTCCATTAGCCAACTTATACTATACTAATTTTAAAGTACCTTATTCTTAAATTCCAACAACTCCATCCAATTTAGCCAATCAACCCAATTCCGACAAACTAAAGAAGTGTCTAACTTCTGCATGATCAAACCAAAGAACAACAAATCAACCCTGCAGGCCGATAATGTGTATGTCTGGTTCTAATGGTGCCGATGATTTAGATTGTAATAAAAATAAACAATATCAATCATTAATACAGAACATTTGATATATAAACTAGAATTAATAAAAAGTTTATGTTAGATGATAATATAATTTCATAAAAAAAAGAAATAGAGATATAAAACAATCTTATTACCGTGTGAACAAATTTTATTATTTGATTATTTAAGAATATAATATCACTAATACCTGTACCAAATTCAAATATGTTATCCTCTGTATAGCAGAATCCTCCTCTAGCCATATAACAAAACCTGATACAGAAAAATTAACAGAGTGAAAAGTTTGAAATTAGGTTCCAATAAAACTGAAGAAAACACAAGGAGGATTTAATGTCTACCGATAAATATAAGGGGTGTGTTGGCATAATTGTATTTAAAAAAGCAAACATCAAACAAGCAGCAACTAGAGTGTAACAGCCCGCACTTCCGGACCATTAATTTTAAATAAAAAACTAATACAAAATACAATTTAATAATCCAAAATTTATTACAAAGGTGACTATTACAAAAGCGCAGCTAACGGAAGCGGTCCAAAAGTCATTCTACTCCAATACTAAGATCCTCGAACTCCAATGCTATCCAACTCGAATTCTTAGGCAAAACCTGAAATTGTAAGAATGAGCTATACAGTCCAACAAGACAACAATCGATCCAACTAGTAGGCCAAGTAACATGAACACATATTACAAAATACGATAATCTATACGATACGATGTACAATATATGAAATAAACACTTTCGGTACACTTTCATATTCTTATTCGATACACATAGCACATAAATAACAATAATTCAAAATCCATAATCCATGCCACGACCATTACAACCCGATGATAACGGTCCTAAATTTTCTGAAAACTGTCACTACAATCCGGTGACTGCGGTCCTAAGTTCTTATTCGATATTTTCACAAACCATCGCACAAATCAAAGATCTCAAATTATCATCAAGACACCACACATACACCTCCATACATATTATATAACACATAATACTTTCAAATATATCATCACTTAGCCCAAGTTTTGATAATCAAATCTACATGTATAACACACAAGTTTGAAAACACTAGCAAGATCGATCGAAAACTTACTTCAAAACCTGACCAGATCTAAATATAGCCTTTTTGACCCTCTAAACGACGTTTACTTGGGAAACAAAAAGCACGAAAGTTATAGAGAATGAAAAGATCTTTCCCAAAAGTCCAGAGTCACTGAATTCCGACTCACGATGAATTTACTACGAATTTTACAAGATTGCTGATTTATGTTGAGAAAAGCCCTATGAATTTTGATATTAAAAACGAGAAAGATGAATAGAATGTATTTATAACGATACAAAACCCTATATCTTAACCTACAAGTTATCCATATAAAAATCTGATCCAAATTTTTTAGGCCCAATAGTCTAACCTAATTTTAAATCCTATTCCTTATCTAATTTTAATCCTTTTTAGTCTATTATTTTTTTATTAATCGAATTCTAAAAAATTACGGGATATTACATACTACCCTCCTTAAAAAGAATTTGGTCCCCAAATTCACAACAAACCTATACGTCTATTCTCGCTAATCTCCTATAGGGCAAACTTAAACTATGATCCACAAGATCGAATCCTAGGGAATGTACTAGTCCCATAACTAACACACTCCGAAGAACAGCATGCTCTTATACCAACTGTAACAGCCCGCACTTCCGGACCATTAATTCTAAATAAAAAACTAATACAAAATACAATTTACTAATCCAAAATCTCTTACAAAGGTGACTATTACAAAAGCGCAGCTAACGGAAGCGGTCCAAAAGTCATTCTACTCCAATACTAAGATCCTCGAACTCCAATGCTATCCAACTCGAACTCTTAGGCGAAACCTGAAATTGTAAGAATGAGCTATACAGCCCAGCAAGAAAACAATCGATCCAACTAGTAGGCCAAGTAACATGAACACATATAACAAAATACTATAATCTATACGATACGATGTACAATATACGAAACAAACACTTTCATTACACTTTTATATTCTTATTCGATACACATAGCACATAAACAACAATAATTCAAAATCCATAATCCATGCCACAACCACTACAACCCGGTGATAACGGTCCTAAATTTTCTGAAAACTGTCACTACAATCCGGTGACTGCGATCCTAAGTTCTTATTCGATATTTTCACAAATCATGGCACAAATCAAAGATTTCAAATTATTGTCTAGACACCAGACATACACCTCGATACATATTATATAACACATAATACTTTCAAATATATCATCACTTAGCCCATGTTTTGATAATCAAATCTACATGTATGACACACAAGTTTGAAAACACTAGTAAGATCGATCGAAAACTTACTTCAAAACCTGACCAGATCTGAATATAACCTTTTTGACCCTCTAAATGACGTTTTCTTGGAAAACACAAAGCACGGAAGTTGTAGAGAACGAAACGATCTTTCCGAAAAGTCCAGAATTACTGAATTCCGACTCACAATGAATTTACTCCGAATTTTACAAAACTGCTGATTTATGTTGAGAAGAGCCCTACGAATTTTGATATTAAAAATGAGAAAGACGAATCAAATGTATTTATAACGATACAAAACCCTATATCTTAATGTGGCGCCCTCCAAACCCGGGTCAGAAGTTTGGGGTCCACACACACACACATCTTATTTATAACCTGCTTATAACAATAATAAAGATAATAATAATATGCAGTGACCCTATTTACCAACTACCACGGATCGCAACAGGTTAAAGTATGCACAAAAGCCACACATCTACTTATATTACATATCGTTCAAATCCCAACAATTCAAACTCAAATTGAGTATTAAACTTTATTACAAACTTTTACAGACTTAAATTATTCCAAAAGAAGCCTACTAGCTCAGCTTTCTCAACCTGAACCCCTAGCTCTCGCGCTGGACTGGGGATCATCGTTATCAACTGGTTCCTTTTTTAGCTGGAAAGAATATAAACAACATCGCACAAATGAGCTAACTAGCTCAGCAAGTCATAATGACAAAACTGAGAATAATGATCATCAGGTGAACACTTGCCTGGTACTAGCTTACTATTCTGCGCTCACTTCCAATCACAATCGTCTTACTCCTCAATTACCTGTTTCCCTTTCCTACGCCTTGCCTCTTCTGCTCACATATCATAAAAATCTATCAATAATCGACTCATAGAGTTCTATTCAACACATACTTCTATCTACCCTTTATTTTACCCAAATCCGATTAACAGATTGAAAGTTATGCAATAATCAAGTAAACATCGAATATATAGACTGATAGTCAATCAATAAGTCACATATAGCACATAATACATCACATAATCAATGATATATTATTTATAAAGAAGTCTCGGGTCATAAATAGGCTTTCTGATATTTAAAATGATTTTTAAAACATTTTTCGGAATTAAAACGGGTCGTTGGATCAATTTCGGAATAATAAACAGGGTTCGGTTGGCCAATTCTGGCTCCGAAACAATTTTATACTAATTATTGAGCATTGGAAATAATTTGGAATAATATTTTAAAGCTCGAAACTATTTTTTGAAATTCGAAAATTAAACCCACTTTTGAGCATGTTATTGAACTCCAAATAGAACGTATGACATATGAAAATCATCAAGAAAACAAGCTCTACAACATGCAATCATCAAATCATACAAACAATCATCCGAACAAAAATTCATATTTTTAATAAAATAAATTTGAAAATAAATAAATTTTCAAAAAATAAACCTTTGATTCTGCAGTGAAACAAAGCTCAGAATCTGATAGAACACTTCAAATCCTTCGTTTTGGTTACTCAAGCTTTGAAAACAGAGATTGGTAACGCCTTCGTTTTGCTGTTTGATTCTTAGAACAGTTTATGTAATTAGGGTTTTTCTCTGAAAATTATAAAATTAACTATCTGCAAATGATTTTGATAAGAAATAAAATACGGAAAAAGGCTATTTATAATTACGGAAAATTAGTATCCCGTTGGATCATTCCGGATATAAAACGGTACATTTATTTATAAAAACTGATCCAAACGGTATCGGTTTTCTGGATAATTATCCAAATCAGTACAATTTGTACTGCGGTCTTGGTCTCAGCGCCTGGTTACACGTACTACGAAGTGATAATGGGGATAGCTTAATAAAAAGCTCTTGTTTATCGAAAATACGGATTTTATTGATTTACCGAAATGAATATTGTTTCGAAAATATTGCGTCGGGACCCACGCAGAATAAACCATACGCCGGATCGAAAAAGTCGAAACATGGAATATGCTCGGAATATTACAATTCGGTTAGGAAGGAGTTCTCGGAAGAGTTTCGGGTTCCAAAAATGTAACAACGGTTGACGTCAGTTGGTTCCCGTTTTTTATAAAATAGATTTTAAATACTCGGAAAAAGATTTTATATATTTCATATGATCCTTATAAATCCATAAATCAACATAAAAATAATTAGGAAAATATGACAATTATCTATGTTTTATTTTGGACATATAAAAATTAAAATACTCAATTAATATTATTTTTGAATATCCAAGTACAGATAACATTTAACAATTAACTCACAGAGTAGATACTGAACACACATAATAATTATTTAATAGCAAAATAATTACACGATATATCCCGGATATTACATTCTTTCCCCCTTAAAAGGATTCTGTCCTCAGAATCTCCTAAGAAAACAAATGAGGATACTTTCCTCTCATATCACTTTCTAATTCTCAGGTTGACTCTTCAACCTTTGGGTTTCTCCATAATACTCTTATTAACTTTACCACTTTATTTCTCAATACTTTCTCTCTCTCCTCTAAAATCTCTATCGGACTCTCTACATAAGACAAATCTGCCTGAAACTCTATTGACTCATATTCTATTACATGCCTGGAGTCTGGATTATATTTCTTGAGCATCGATACGTGAAAAATATTATGAATGTGCTCCATGTGCGGTGGTAATGCTAACTCGTAAGCTACTTTTCTAACACACTTTAGGATCTCAAAAGGTCCGACATATCTTGGACTCATCTTTCCTTTCTTTCCAAACCTCGTTAGTCCTTTTCACGGTGATACTTTCAGTAATACCAAGCTTCCTTCTTCAAATTCCATATCTTTCCTTGACTGACCTGCATATTTCCTCTGACGATCTTGTGCGGCTATCAATCTCTTTTGGATAATTTCAACAATTTCCTTTGTCTGCTACACCAATTCAGGTCCGAGTATTTTGTGTTCTCCTACTTCGTCCCAATATACTGGAGATCTACATTTGCGTCCATAAAGGGCTTCACAGGGTGGCATCCCAATGCTGGCGTGATAGTTGTTGTTATAAGCAAACTCTACCAGGGGTAAATGCTTGTCCTAACTTCCTTTGAAATCAATAGCACAAACACGTAACATGTCCTCGATTGTCTGGATCGTTCTTTCACTTTGGCAGTCCGTCTGCGGGTGATAGGTCGTACTCATATTCAATTTTGTTCCTAAACATTCTTGAAAACTATTCCAAAATCTTGAATTAAATCTTGGATCTCGATCAGATACAATAGATACTGGAACTCCGTGATGAACTACAATTTCCTTTAGGTACATATGGACTAACTTTTCGAGCGAAAACCTTTCATTTATAGGCAGAAAATGAGCTGACTTGGTAAGTCTATCCACTATAACCCAAATGGCATCATGATTAGCCCTTGTCCTTGGTAATCCAAATATGAAATCCATAGTAATATGTTCCCACTTCCACTCTGGAATCTCCAATGGCTGTAGCAATCCGCTTGGTCTCTAATGCTCTGCTTTAACTCTCTGACAGGTATAACATTTGCTAACCCATTCTGTAATTTACCTCTTCATGTCTGGCCACCAATAGTTCTTCTTTAAATCTCTATACATCTTGGTACTTCCTGGATGGATGGAATACCTTGAATTATGTGCCTCCTGTAGAATTGCATTCTTCAACTCCGTCACCGGTGGAATCCAAATTCTTGATGAAAACCTCAGAATACCTTTGTTATCCTTTTGTGTGCATAATTCTTCACCTACCAAACGATTTAAATCTTGATCCATTACATCTTCCTGACATTTCTTTATTTTCTCCAATAATTCTGGTTGGAAACTCATACTGTATACTTTCGCTTCCTCAGGCTTGCAAACTCTAATCTCCAATTCCAATTTCTGAAATTCTTTATATATGTCTTCAGGTACTGATAACACATTCAACCTTTCCTTCCGACTCAATGTGTCTGCTACCACGTTCGCTTTACCAGGATGATAATTAATCGAGCAATCATAATCCTTGATCAACTCTAACCATCTCCTTTGCCTCATATTAAGTTCCTTCTGGGCAAATATATACTTTAAGCTTTTGTGATCCGTGAAAATCTCGCACTTTTCTCCATACAAATAATGTGTCCAAATCTTCAAAGTGAAAACTATGGCTGCTAGCTCCAAATCATGAGTAGGATACTTCTGTTCATGTGGTTTCAATTGTCTTGACGCATACACAATCACCTTTTCGTGCTGCATTAAAACACATCCTAATCCTTTATGAGAAGCATCACTATAAATTACGAAATTCCCTTGATCTTCTGGAAGTGATAAAACAGGTGATGTGATCAATCGTCGCTTCAACTCCTGAAAACTTTCCTCGCATTTGTCGTTCCATATAAACTTCTCATTCTTTCGTGTAAGCTTTGTTAATGGTGTGGCAATCCTCGAGAAATTTTGAACAAATTGACGATAATATCCCGCCAATCCTAAGAAACTTCTTACCTCAGTGGGTGTTTTCAGTCTCTCCCAATTCGTAATTGCCTTGATCTTTGCCGACTCCACTTTGATCCCTTTATTACTAACTATGTGCCCTAAGAACTGAACTTCCTGTAGCCAAAACTCACACTTCGAGAATTTAGCATATAACTTCTTTTTCCTTAACATCTCCAAAGCCGTTCTCACATATTCTGCATGATCCTCTTCTGTCTTTGAATAGATTAAAATATCATCTATAAACACAATAACAAACTTATCCAAATACTCCTTGAAGATTCTGTTCATCAGGTCCATAAACGCTGCCGGGGCATTGGTCAATCCAAAAGATAGCACTAAAAACTCATAATGTCCATACCTTATTCTGAAAGCTGTCTTTGGTATATCTTCTGGCTTGATCTTTAGTTGATGATATCCTGATCTTAAATCAATTTTGGAGAAATACTTGGTTCCCTTCAACTGGTCGAACAGATCGTCAATTCTGGGTAACGGATACTTGTTCTTGATCGTAAGCTTGTTGAGCTCCCTGTAGTCAATACACAGTCTCATGCTTCCATCTTTCTTCTTAACAAATAATACCGGGGCTCCCCACGGGGACACACTGGGTCTGATTACTCCTTTCTGTAACAGCTCTTGCAATTGCTTCACTAACTCTTTCATTTCAACGGGCGCCATTCTATATGGGGCCTTGGATACTGGTTCTATTCCAGGTGCTAAGTCAATCGCAAATTCAATTTCTCTATCTAGAGGAAGTCCTGGTAACTCGTTAGGAAATACATCTGGAAATTCATTCACAACTGGAATATCTTCAAGTTTTGTTGGTTCTTGACTTCTGTCAATCACATATGCCATGAAATGTTCACATCCTTGTCGTAGTAACTTCTTGGCTTGAATCATCGTTAAGAACTTCTTTACTTGTTTTTGACCCTTGAACGTTACTATCCTTTTGTCTGGCATTTTCACCATTACCTTCTTATTTCGACAATCTATCTGGGCATCGTGCCTAGATAACCAAACCATCCCTAATATAACGTCAAATTCTCCTAACTTAAATAGTATCAAATCTACACAAAACTTACTACCAGAAATCTCAACCTCACAATTCCCACAAACTTGATTCATAGTTACACGCTCTTGGTTTGCTAATTCCACAGTCATTATTTCATTTAGATACTCTACTGGACAAGTTAACTTGCTAACAAAATCTGGTGAAACAAATGATCGAGTTGCTCCCGAATCTATTAACACTTTGGCACATAAAGAATTCACATTGAGCGTACCTGCCACAACATTTGTATCCTGGATAGCATCCTTCACTGATATGTCGAAAACTCTAGCCCTTGGAGTCTCATTCACTGTTGGGGTAGATCCCATAATCCTCAATATATTACTGACTGGGGCTGGTGTCTTGCAATCCCTGGCCATATGTCCTGGCTTTCCATATTTGAAGCACATAAATCCAATGGCTGGAACCTTCACTGCTGGATTCCGGATAGGTTGATCCTTATTTGATTGCTCTCTTGCTGGCTGATTTCGGCACTCCCTCGAATAGTGCCCTTTCTGATTACATTTGAAACATACCACATTCAACTTGTTACAAACTCCCCCATGCTTCTTTCCACAAACTTGACAATCTGGAAAAGTTAATCTCAACTGATTCGGCTGATTCACATTAGCTGGACGGTTGCCCTGGCCTCCGTCTCCTGCATTTTGTCTTCTGAAATTAATTTTTCTCCCTGGCTGAAACTTGCCCTTCTTAAAATTTGGAAACTTCCCTGGTTGTGACTGACCCTCACTTCCCTCAACTTTCCTTTTCTTGCTTTCCTTTTCCTTCTGGAACATCTCACTCTCTGTCTCTGTGATCATAGCCTTCTGTACTACTCCTGCATAGGTATCCAATTCAAAAATGGCTACCTTCCCTCTGATCCATGGTTTCAATCCTTGCTGAAATCTTTTAGCTTTCTTCCTGTCAGTATCCACATACGACGGTACATACCTTGACAATTCCTCAAACTTACCCTCATAATCTGTTACCGACATGTTCCCTTACTTTAATTCTAAAAACTTCAGCTCCATTTGATCCTGAACAAATTGAGGAAAATATTTTTCTAAAAACAATTCCTTAAACATTTCCCAAGTAATAACATCTGTACCTTCCAATGTCTTCACCATTTCCCACCAATAGGTGGCTTCATTCTTCAGATAGTAACTTGCAAACTCAACCTTCTATTCCTCCTTTACTTTCACTAAAGTAAATGCCTTCTCTATTTCCTTTAACCACACACTTACTTCAATTGGCTCTAGGGAACCCTTGAATTCTGGTGGGTTTACTGCTTGAAAAGTTTTAAAAGTTACCTGGGGGTTGGTCTGTCTTTGTTGTTGTTGTGCCAGGTGAACTGTTTGTTGGGCTAAGATTTGAAGAATCTGGGCTATTGCTGGGTCTATGGGTCCTGGGTTCAGATTTGGGTTCGTATCATCTTGGTTGTTATTGTTGCTGGTTTCTTCATTCTGGGTGTTGGTGCGGGTATTTCTTCTGGGAAGCATTTTCTGTAAAGAATCAAACAACTTATTCAGCTTTTGAATCAAATTTTTGTATAAAAGAAAAGTTTTGTAAAACAGAGGTATCTCTTTTCGAAAATAGTTGTAACTAAGTAAATTGTATGCTTCTTTACAGAATATAAACAGTCATGGAAAACAGGGTACATGGTTTCACAGGGTATAACTGGTGCAATAAATAAGGTAGAGTAAAATAGGTGTGATAAAGTAAATGACAGTGCTGGAAAGGAAAAAGATACTGATATATATAGATCAAAAGTTTTAGGTAGTATAAGCGTAAAGATGCTTCGAAAGTAAAAGCAAAAAGGGTACAACAACCTACTCACTAGTTAGCATAGCTAGTCTATAAATATAGTTCAAAAGTCTACTGATACATACTACACACTACTGTACATACTACATAACCACAACAACACTGCTCAGCATCTCCCTCTCTGAATCTCTGACTCAGCTCCAAGGAAACTCTGGTCCTGCCAGCCTCTCAAAGTCCTCCATCACCTCAGTAGCCCAACCCATCAGTGCATCATGGCCTCTGCCAGGTAGTGTAGCTCCATGTAGCCTAGCCTCAAGAACCCGCCGTGTTACATGAATCTCCTCTCGAAGCTCCCTCACACCACTATCAACATCTATAGTCCTAATAATATGTTGTAGCTCTCTGATCTGGGCCAACAAGGAATCACGCTCCAATAGAAGAGCCTCATACCGGTAATAAGGAACTGGGGGAAATGTAGACTAGAATGGGGCACTCGCAACTGAATACCCAGTGGAATCCGAATCAGCTGGTGGGGGTCCTCTGATAGGTGGCCTCGTGCCTGGAGGTGGAATACCCTGCAGTGGTACGGGCTGCAATACAGGTGGAGGTAGAATTGCCCACAGTGGTGGAACAACAGGATGTGGATCCGAAGACGGCACTCCAACTGAAGGCTCTGAATGATCAACTGATACAGGAATAAAAGAGTCGGCCATCGCTGCTATCTGAAATTATATCGTAATATAAGAATCTCGAATCACGACACGAATTATACTACTACGGGTTATACCGTAACACTCAACCTCTCAACGTTCTATCAATCTATTCCTTACTTCTAATCCTAACCCTCTACCCATTCCCGTCAACCTAGGCTTGTGTCAGTGACTTATAACCTATAGCTCTGATACCAAACCTGTGGCGCCCTCCAAACCTGGGTCAGAAGTTTGGGGTCCACACATACACACACATCTTATTTATAACCTGCTTATAACAATAATAAAGATAACAATAATATGCAGTGACCCTATTTACCAACTACGACGGATCGCAACAGGTTAAAGTATGCACACAAGCCACACATCTACTTATATTACATATCGTTCAAATCCCAACCATTCAAACTCAAACTGAGTATTAAACTTTATTACAAACTTTTACAGAATTAAATTATTCCAAAAGAAGCCTACTAGCTCAGCTTTCTCAACCTAAACCCCTAGCTCTCGCGCTGGACTAGGGATCCTCGTTACCAACTGGTTCCTTTTTTAGCTGGAAAGAATATAAACAACATCGCACAAATGAGCTAACTAGCTCAGCAAGTCATAATGACAAAACTGAGAATAATGATCATTAGGTGAACATGATTATGATATCAATTGAACAATGGATTATGATTTAGAATTGGATATTATACTTTTAATTTAAAAACCAAGGTTAGGCTGTTGATCAATCACGCACTAACCCCGAGCAAGGCACACAACATTGCTCTAACTACTGGATCCAAGGCACACATTGGCCTAACTTGACCATTATATGGTCTGACCACGAATCTGGTCCACAATTTTATAAAAACAATCCAATTCTAACATAATAACAGAATAAGCAATAATAACCAATAATCAGAATCATTAAGAATAATGAGTGTTTAACAATGAAAGGGTTTCAATCCTTGTAAGGATCAATAAGATAATTTTAAAGCTTGGATGCTGGTATTGAAAGAATTGGATAACAAAGGAATCAATATTTTAGGGTTTCAAAGATTTGGGCTTTCAAAGCATAGGATACAATATTTCAGTATATAATTAATTCAGTTTAGTGTTTGGAATTTTGTTTGCATGTATTTGTGGAGTAGTATCGTATACTTGAGGTTCATGTTTGGGTATACAACAATCAATGGTCTAGAAAGAATAAGGTTCATGGCTCAAAATCAATAACTGGAATCAGGGTTTAGGTTTCTGTGCTTCAAAGCACTTGCAATATCACAGGATTATCAAGTACTACAATATCTCGAGAAAGTGCAAAACACTTGCCTGGTACTAGCTTACTATTCTGCACTCACTTCCAATCACAATCGTCTTACTCCTCAACTACCTGTTTCCCTTTCCTACTCCTTGCTTCTTCTGCTCACATATCATAAACATCTATCAATAATCGACTCATAGAGTTCTATTCAACACATACTTCTGTCTACCCTTTGTTTTACCCAAATCCGATTAACAGATTGAAAGGTATGCAATAATCAAGTAAACACCGAATATATAGACTGATAGTCAATCAACAAGTCACATATAGCACATAATACATCACATAATCGATGATATATTATTTATAAAAAAGTCTCGGATCATAAATAGGCTTTCTGATATTTAAAATGATTTTTAAAACATTTTTCGGAATTAAAACGGGTCGTTAGATCAATTTCAGAATAATAAACAGGGTTCGGTTGGCCAATTCTGGCTCCGAAACAATTTTATACTAATTATCGAGCCTTGGAAATAATTTAGAATAATATTTTAAAGCTCGAAACTATTTTTCAAAATTTTTAAATCATTTTTAAGTAATTATATCTAATTAAATAATTAATTAAAATCAATTAATAATTAATTAAATCAATTAATCAATTAATTTCAAAATTAATTGACCAATTAATCGATTAAAATTAACCGAAATTAATTAACTAATTAATTCAGATTTATTTTTGAATTAAAAATAATTTTCGGAATTAAAATAATAATTTTCAGAATTTTAAGAAATTAAAAATGAATTTTTATAATAAAAATAAATAGGAAATATGATTTTTAAACATTTTATAAACAGGAATCCTATTTTTGAAAACTTTGCAAACTACAGGGACTAAACTTCACCATCTTCAAAAATACATGGACTAAACTGCAATTTTACAGTTTCAGTCCCCGGAAAATCGGGGGTGGCCGGAGAAGACGATCCCGGCGTCCTCACCCCACCAACACATCCAGATCAACAGTACACAACACCAGGAACTTGTTCATGCATTCAAAACATTCTAATCATCCCTGTTCTGGCCGGAAATTGGCCAAGAACATCGCCGGTTTCCGGCGAACTTCGTAAATCTTTAAAACATAACTCCCTTCGATTCAAGCATCCTCTGTTAACGAGCTATATATCAATCGATTGCAAATTTTATAAGGAACACAACCCACTATAACTCCCTTCGAAGACGGCCTTCAGTTGGAGTGTCGTCTTAGTGGTGGAACAACAGGATGTGGATCCGAAGACGGCACTCCAACTGAAGGCTCTGAATGATCAGCTGATACAGGAATAAAAGAGTCGGCCATCGCTACTATCTGAAATTATATCGTAATATAAGAATCTCGAACCACGACACGAATTATACTACTACGGGTTATACCGTAACACTCAACCTCTCAACGTTCTATCAATCTATTCCTTACTTCTAATCCTAACCCTCTACCCATTCCCGTCAACCTAGGCTTGTGTTAGTGACTTATAACCTATAGCTCTGATACCAAACCTGTGGCGCCCTCCAAACCTGGGTCAGAAGTTTGGGGTCCACACACACACACATCTTATTTATAACCTGCTTATAACAATAATAAAGATAACAATAATATGCAGTGACCCTATTTACCAACTACCACGGATCGCAACAGGTTAAAGTATGCACACAAGCCACACATCTACTTATATTACATATCGTTCAAATCCCAACCATTCAAACTCAAACTGAGTATTAAACTTTATTACAAACTTTTACAGAATTAAATTATTCCAAAAGAAGCCTACTAGCTCAGCTTTCTCAACCTAAACCCCTAGCTCTCGCGTTGGACTAGGGATCCTCGTTACCAACTGGTTCCTTTTTTAGCTGGAAAGAATATAAACAACATCGCACAAATGAGCTAACTAGCTCAGCAAGTCATAATGACAAAACTGAGAATAATGATCATCAGGTGAACATGATTATGATATCAATTGAACAATGGATTATGATTTAGAATTGGATATTATACTTTTAATTTAAAAACCAAGGTTAGGCTGTTGATCAGTCACGCACTAACCCCGAGCAAGGCACACAACATTGCTCTAACTACTGGATCCAAGGCACACATTGGCCTAACTTGACCATTATATGGTCTGACCACGAATCTGGTCCACAATTTTATAAAAAAAATCCAATTCTAACATAATAACAGAATAAGCAATAATAACCAATAATCAGAATCATTAAGAATAATGAGTGTTTAACAATGAAAGGGTTTCAATCCTTGTAAGGATCAATAAGATAATTTTAATGCTTGGATGCTGGTATTGAAAGAATTGGATAACAAAGGAATCAATATTTTAGGGTTTCAAAGATTTGGGCTTTCAAAGCATAGGATACAATGTTTCAGTATATAATCAATTCAGTTTAGTGTTTGGAATTTTGTTTGCATGTATTTGTGGAGTAGTATCGTATACTTGAGGTTCATGTTTGGGTATACAACAATCAATGGTCTAGAAAGAATAAGGTTTATGGCTCAAGATCAATAACTGGAATCAGGGTTTAGGTTTCTGTGCTTCAAAGCACTTGCAATATCACAGGATTATCAAGTACTACAATATCTTAAGAAAGTGCAAAACACTTGCCTGGTACTAGCTTACTATTCTGCACTCACTTCCAATCACAATCGTCTTACTCCTCAACTACCTGTTTCCCTTTCCTACTCCTTGCTTCTTCTGCTCACATATCATAAACATCTATCAATAATCGACTCATAGAGTTCTATTCAACACATACTTCTGTCTACCCTTTGTTTTACCCAAATCCGATTAACAGATTGAAAGGTATGCAATAATCAAGTAAACACCGAATATATAGACTGATAGTCAATCAACAAGTCACATATAGCACATAATACATCACGTAATCGATGATATATTATTTATAAAAAAGTCTCGGATCATAAATAGGCTTTCTGATATTTAAAATGATTTTTAAAACATTTTTCGGAATTAAAACGGGTCGTTAGATCAATTTCAGAATAATAAACAGGGTTCGGTTGGCCAATTCTGGCTCCGAAACAATTTTATACTAATTATCGAGCCTTGGAAATAATTTAGAATAATATTTTAAAGCTCGAAACTATTTTTCAAAATTTTTAAATCATTTTTAAGTAATTATATCTAATTAAATAATTAATTAAAATTAATTGACCAATTAATCGATTAAAATTAACCGAAATTAATTAACTAATTAATTCAGATTTATTTTTGAATTAAAAATAATTTTCGGAATTAAAATAATAATTTTCAGAATTTTAAGAAATTAAAAATGAATTTTTATAATAAAAATAAATAGGAAATATGATTTTTAAACATTTTATAAACAGGAATCCTATTTTTGAAAACTTTGCAAACTACAGGGACTAAACTTCACCATCTTCAAAAATACATGGACTAAACTGCAATTTTGCAGTTTCAGTCCCCGGAAAATCGGGGGTGGCCGGAGAAGACGATCCCGGCGTCCTCACCCCACCAACACATCCAGATCAACAGTACACAACACCAGGAACTTGTTCATGCATTCAAAACATTCTAATCATCCCTGTTCTGGCCGGAAATTGGCCAAGAACATCGCCGGTTTCCGGCGAACTTCGTAAATCTTTAAAACATAACTCCCTTCGATTCAAGCATCCTCTGTTAACGAGCTATATATCAATCGATTGCAAATTTTATAAGGAACACAACCCACTATAAATCAACAGCTAATAACCCCTGAATCAAAAACCCCCAAATTTTAATTGAAAACATTCATACGGGTTATAAACCATAATTTTGAAATTCGAAAATTAAACCCACTTTTGAGCATGTTATTGAACTTCAAATCAGACGTATGACATATGAAAATCATCAGGAAAACAAGCTCTACAACATGCAATCATCAAATCATACAAACAATCATCCGAACAAAAAATCATATTTTTAATAAAATAAATTCAAAAATAAATAAATTTTCAGAAAATAAACCTTTGATTCTGCAGTGAAACAAAGCTCAGAATCTGATAGAACACTTCAAATTCTTCATTTTGGTTACTCAAGCTTTGAAAACAGAGATTGGTAACGCCTTCATTTTGCTGTTTGATTCTTAGAACAGTTTATGTAATTAGGGTTTTTCTCTGAAAATTATAAAATTAAATATCTGCAAATGATTTTAATACAAAATAAAATACGGAAAAAGGCTATTTATAATTACGGAAAATTAGTATCCCGGTGGATCATTCCGGATATAAAACGGTACGTTTATTTATAAAAACTGATCCAAACGGTATCGGTTTTCGGGATAATTATCCAAA
The DNA here is from genome assembly GCF_009905375.1 of Apium graveolens. Lineage (NCBI taxonomy): Eukaryota > Viridiplantae > Streptophyta > Magnoliopsida > Apiales > Apiaceae > Apium > Apium graveolens. Next base: position 8,549,210 of record NC_133652.1, read on the forward strand.
TCAGTACAATTTGTACTACGGTCTTGGTCTCAGCGCCTGGTTACACGTACTACGAAGTGATAATTGGGATAATTTAATAAAAAGCTCCCGTTTATCGAAAATACGGGTTTTATTGATTTACGGAAACGAATATTGTATCGAAAATATTACGCCGGGATCCGCGCAGAATAAACCGTACGCCGGATCGAAAAAGTCGAAACATGGAATAAGCTCGGAATATTACAATCAGGTTAAGAAGGAGTTCTCGGAAGAGTTTCGGGTTCCAAAAATGTAACAACGGTTAACGTCAATTGGTTCCCGTTTTTTATAAAATAGATTTTAAATACTCGGAAAAAGATTTTATAAATTTCATATGATCCTTATAAATCCATAAATCAACATAAAAATAATTAGGAAAATATGACAATTATCTATGTTTTATTTTGGACATATAAAAATTAAAATACTCAATTAATATTATTTTTGAATATCCAAGTACAGATAACATTTAACAATTGACTCACAGAGTAGATACTGAACACACATAATAATTATTTAATAGCAAAATAATTACACGATATATCCCAGATATTACACTTAACCTACAAGTTATCCATATTAAAATCTGATCCAAATTTTTTAGGCCCAATAGTCTAACCAATTTTAAATCCTCGTCCTTATCTAATTTTAATCCTTTTTATTATATTATTCTTTTATTAATCGAATTCTAAAAAATTACGGGATATTACATAGAGCTCCCAAATTGTATTTATCTTAATTATATATTGAACAATCTAAACAGACAATCACAGTGAGTGTCAAACACCAACATTAATGTCCAGTCATCAATAAACCACATTCATAAAGCATTTCCTATAAACTAATCAGGTCGAGGGAGACCAACTGTGTTCTTAATAGAATCCGTAATATAAACCAGTTATCAGTACAGCAGATAAGAGGCCTTCATAATGAATATTTATCATTAGCTCATCATCATTGTACAAAATTCTTAGTAGGATATTGACTAGGTGATGAAATAGCTGTTTATCTTTAACTGCTGAGATTATATAATCAATATGTACCCACTTAAAATACTATGGTGCAGGTCATAGACACTTCTTCTCCGGATATAGAAGAGGTTGAATACAACAATCGGCAGCAAAACTGCATACATCTGTACAATACATGAACATGCTATCAGCAATGCTATCTCTATAGTCCGGACAAATCAATTGGTCTTTACACAGTGAGAGCATAAGAAAATAGAGAATGTACTCATATATTAGATAGGGCTGTATACATCTTCTCAAAATGAGCGTAACACTGTAACTAGTACCCTCAACTAATCCAGGTATCCTTGTCACAGTTAAGCAATACTTACAGAACCAACATCTCAAGTGACAAAAGCAGCCAGGATGCACAGAGAGACATTGATTGCAGAATGATACAAGTACAAGCTCTGGATAGTTAACTGGATACATATTAGAGTTCTTGAACCAGAAATAACATTAATTTATGTCATTGAAAGAATAAATTCAATAGTGAGACAGATTCGTTCATTTGGTACACAATGATTCAATCTTTTCATAATTGCAGTTGTTGTCCATACAATCCACAGGACTACCATTTTCTTTTCTAAGCAAAATATGTTGTAAATTGAGGTCTGTATGTTAGTTCAAATAGAGGGAAGGGCAGTTAGATAAATGCTGCAGTAATTTTATAAAGAGAGTTAAAAACACAACCCTAACATTTCATCCCTGATTCATGTGAACAAAAAGTAGTAAATCATATAGACCCCTTAACATATGCAAGAATGGTGGTGAAAGCCTTTCAAGTATACCAAGTGGAGTAAATTAGAAAGATTTATAGTTTCATACTACATATTCACCAGCAAGTCAAGCCTAAAGTAAATACATATACTAAATCTCAAGTAAGTTGTAAAAGATAATATGCAAAAAGGCTAGCTTTTACCAATAATTGGTGATATATTAGAAAGGGTTATTACAGCTTTTGCACACATGAATAAGAAATTAGTGGCAAAGATTAGATACATTTACCTTTGCAAATTTATACAATCAAACATAATGTTCTTACGTAGTGATTAAAGGATCAGAACTTGCGATCACATAATCAGCAAACCTGTCCAATTATGGATAAAAACTAAATTTAGCAAACAGTATATTTTACAACATAGATACTGGATAATGTCAGTAGTTTCAAATGCTGAAGGTGATGGTACAAAAAATAATATCTTTAATAATGAGCAGGTGGAAGGAGGGTAATACATATGTAAGACCAAATACATACTCTTTGCAGGACCGCGAAGCAGTTTCAATACGTCCAACAGATTTCAGTTCTTCCTGAGAAATATAGGTCAAAAAATTAGTATATCGACGTGAAAATATTCATCTTTATAATCACAAGGTGAAACAAGAAGAAGAACGAGTGACCGGAAAATATACAGGTACCATGTTATACACAGAAATAAGGTTTAATTATTAACAAATTACAGGTACCATTAGAATATATATCATCACTTATCACTTAACAAAGAAAAATGAGACGGTGTATCATCTGAATTACTAAAAACAGTAAAGGATTATTAAGTGTCTATTTAATCATTTAAAATAACACAGAACATATAGATATCATAAAAGAATATTACTGGATGTTGCTAGTTATCTACTTTACTTATTAAAGACGTCAACAACAGAATGAGACCTGTTAGTTGGTCCATTTAAGAAAAATTCTACTTATGCCAAATGTGCACCCAGAGTTCCTACTCTTGTACATTTAAGATTTACATACAGACCCTCTAAGAAAGACATAAGAGGCGATATATAACTCGCCAGTCTGGTACATATCTTGAGAAAAATTAGTCCTAGAGCCCAATACTGATACAAAAGGAATGTATGACTTTCATCTACTGGTACCAGCATTGGCATAATTACCAAAAGTTCAAAGAGCAATCCAATCAAAACTGGGATGACAAAAATCCGGGGAGAGAAATCAATGTCAGAGTTGATAAAATAAACTTGAGAAGTTGTAATCAAAGACCAGATTCTTACCCATATCGACAATAATACAGAGCTCTTTAGAACAATGCCACACCAATTCCATATATGCTTCAAAAGAACTGCACCTACAACAGTCCAAATGATATAGCTCTCAATGACAAAAGCATAAAGGTCTAATATAAAATATCTAGAGCTAAATGTGTTAATAACACCTAAACTTAATTGCAGAACATAATAGAATAAACAAAACTGAATATACAAATATAAATATACACCGACATATCTATATAAATACACAATGGATGTAATTAAAGCTAAAAGAGAGAGATATATGTTACCGATTGAAGGTTGGTTTCAAGCTCTAAAGCTTCAGACCTATAATAAAAGCTTCATTAAAATCAAAACATAACATTTTGAAATAAATTTAAAATTTACAGACATAATCAAACCAAACATTTGCTTTCTCGGCTCGATTCTAGCCCGATTTGTAACGGAAAACTCCTTCCCTTTTTCAAACCATCGTCAATCGCTTTTACCATGGCCAGAATCTTCCACCAAGATCTAGATAGGGAGACGGAAGAGAGAGGAGAAAGAGATGGTAATAGAGAATACAATAGTATAGTGGAGAAAGAGAGAGCAAATCTCAACTCAGTGATTTTGTATTAGGTTTAAATTGAGTTTTACAAGAAAAGAGCGGTAAGAAAGGAGACAGAGAGAGACAGAAAGACAGAGAGAGAGAGAGATGAAGGAGATGAAGTTTAATATTTGAGAGAGATAATCAGAGTTTTTGAGATAGAGCGGAGGTTTGAGAGATAATTGCAATCGTGGTCTGAGAGAGAGACAACAAAGAGAGAGATCCACAAATTGGAGAGAGAGAGAGCCCTGATGTGTGAGTCAAGGTTTGGGGGAGAGAGGGAGAGAGATAAAGATGGAGATGGAGAGAGAGATAGAGATGTATGGGTGTGTGAGTAAAGGGGGAAGGGGGAAATAATTTTTTAACTTTTTTGTTACGAGGGAAAATTTGGGTACTTAGCGGGGGAAATGAAACATTTATTTATTCATTTTTTAATGGTTATAGACAACGGTTAGCATAAATAACCGATGTTAAAGTGAAAAACATAAATTTGTTATTATTTTAAAATTGAACATAGACAATGGCTACTATGTAAAACTGATGTTAAACATATTAGATTTTTAATCTAAACATTGTCTGCATATTTATTTATCTACGTGTCAAGTTAGTTTTGTATTTAGCAGCAGTTTGATATGGTCAATGTGCACGTAGAGTGTTTTCAGGAGAGTAACAAATAAGTGGTAGAAGTGGAGAGAAATTAGGAATTAGTTTTCTATTTTGTTTTGCCAGAGTAGTAGTTATATTTTATCTTCTGTGTAATTCACGTACAGTTGCTACTTAGAGAAATAAACAGCTGTTCTTTTTCTTTCATTACTTTATTATCACTTGTATATTTCCTACATTTGGTATCAGAGCTTCTATTTGGCGTATGCCCAAGTATATGCCAAAAGGCACGACGATGGAGGGACTCAAGAACAAGGATGGTACAGTGGCACTGAGCAACCCTATGTTAAGCAAGAGCAATTATACAGTGTGGGCTATGAAGATGAGAGCTGTTATGATGGCACACGGAATCTGGGAGGCAATCGAACCCACAAATACAAAGGCTCTGGTCGATGTTAAGGTAGACATATTTGCAGTTGTTGTTATATATCAAGCCATACCCGAAGATATCCTACTAGCAGTGGCAGAGAAAACTTCAGTGAAAGGAGTTTGGGACGCAGTAAAGACGATGTGCCAGGGCGCTGAAAGAGTGAAGCAAGCCAGAGTTCAAACATTGAAAATGGAACTGAAAACTCTGAGTATGAAGGAGACGGAGTCGATGGATGATTTCAGCATGACATTGAGTGGTCTGGTGACAAATATGAGTGCATTATGAGAAACAGTAGAGGAGCATTACGTGGTCAAGAAATTACTATGAGCTGTGCCATCCAAATTTCTTCAGATCACTTCAGCCATGGAGCAGTTTGGAAATATCAATGAGATGACTTTTGAGGAGGCAGTTGGATCTCTTAAGGAACATGAAGAAAAATTGAAGGGCCATACCGAGAAGAGCATTGGACAATTGTTACTTACTGAAGAAGAATGGCTGAGGCGTGAAGCGAGTGACTGTAAATTACTCCTTACAAGAGATGAGTGGTTGAAGAAATCGAATAAGAATGGTGGTGAGGGTAGTTCAAATCTGAGAAGCAGAGGCAATTTTCAAGGGGTTCGAGGCGTGCGTGACAGAAGTAAAGTACGGTGTTTGAATTGCAGTGCATATGGGCACTTTGCAATTGAATGTCGTAAACCAAAATGAAAAAAAGACTAGAAGCAGGGGGCCAATTTAGCTCAGACATATGATGATGAACCAACTTTATTTCTTATAGAACGAGAGAAAGAAACATTGTTGATAAGCGAGAATGATGTGATGCCAAAGCTGAAATCAGAGGTCAAAGCAAACAAGGAGTCAAATCTATGGTATCTAGATAATGGGGCTAGCAATCATATGACGGGATATCGTACAAAGTTCCGGGAACTTGATGAGAGTATTACGGGACGGGTTAAGTTTGGAGACGGATCGGTGGTAGACATAAAAGGAAAAGGCATATAGGTTTTCAAATGCAAAAATGGAGAAGAGCTGGTGTTCGATGAGGTATACTTTATCCCAAATTTATGTAGTAACATTTTGAGTCTTGGACAGATGGCAGAAAATGGGAATAAAGTCATATTGAATGGAGCATTCTTATGGGTTTATGATGCACAATGGAGGCTGGTGATGAAAGTAAAGATGACTGTTAATCGTCTATATAAGATCATACTTGAGACTAGTATGGGGAACTGTTTTATGTCAAAATTAGAAGAGATGGCCTGGCGTTGGCATAGTCGACTTGGCCATGTCAATTTTGCAGCCATGACACTCATGTCAAACAAGAAAATGGCACTTGGATTACCAAGCTTGATTCAGCCAAACGGGGTTTGTACGGGATGTCAGATGGCGAAACAAACAAGGAAGCCATTTTAACATGAAGCAAGTTTTCGAGCAAGCCAGCCTTTAGAATTAATACATGCTGATTTGTGCGGGCTTATATCACCAACAACAAAAGGATGTAACAAATATTTTATGCTCTTGGTGGATGACTATAGTAGAGTTATGTGGGCATACATGTTAACAAGCAAAGATGAGGCCTTATAAGTGTTCAAGAAATTCAGAAGTTTGGTGGAGAAGGACAGGGAGGAGCAGATTAAGATGCTTAGAACAGACCGGGGATGCGAATTTTGCTCCAAACAATTTATAGCTTATTGTGAAGAATCGGGAATTGCAAGACAATATACCACTCCATACACCCCTCAACAAAATGGGATTGTGGAACGACGAAACCGCACGGTCGTGTCCATGGTGAGGAGTTTCTTGAAAGAGATGAAATTGCCAACAAATTTATTGGGAAAAGCAATAAGGCACTCGGTATATGTTTTTGTTAGGTCACACACACACTATAGAAGGGGTGAATACAGTGTAAAGTACAATCAAATCAAACTTTAATAACTCAAATAATAGAAAACAAACTTTATTGAAACAATAAACTCTGTTACAGTATGGAACTGTTACCTCTCAGTGATGAACAAATATCACGAGAGCTGCTAGGGTTTGGATGAATAATCTTCTCGAATATGATAACACTTATAGTGTAAATCCTATGTCTGTGTTTATATACTACACAGTTACAAGATAATCGCTATTTGATATGGAATATAATTCTGCTTCCTAAAATGTATCAATCAGATATCTTTTCTTCCAAGTATTCTATTCTTCATAGAATTCCTTCTTCATGCATATCTCTTCTTATGTTTGTCTCGATCTTCTTTCCTTTAATTAGCTGCTATCCTTATCTGAACGTCCTTCAGTACTTAAGTTCTGTTATCCATCTTCTGATGATTATCTCCTGATAATATAAGTACTGATATCCTTAAGTCCTGGCTTCCAGTAAGTACTGATTTATCCTTTTTAAGTAAGATCTGAAAACTAAACATAAATCATATTAGCCATGACATTATCAAATATATCTAACAATCTCCCCCAACTTGTAAATTAGCATAATATACAAGTTTAACAGATATTTGATGATGTCAAAAACATTCAGTACAAATGCATGAGAATTAGACTAGATAACTACAACTTACAGTCCTTAAAGCTTTACCAATTTTTAAGTTCTGATAACAACTTCAGTCTGTACAAATATCAGAATTTGAGTAGTTGTAGATCTTGACTTGGCTTCATCTTCTGATCTCTCTGATGTCAGGAGTTGTTCTGAGATAGTTCTTCAATAAACATTTCTCAGCATATCTAAGTTCATCAATCATCCTCCTTTTAGTATCTTTAAGCTCTGCAGTATCTTCACCAATTTGAAAGATTGCAGCCCTGAGATCATTAATCTTAGCTTTTCTTATATCCTAATCCAGTCTGATCAAATATACTTTATCAGACTCAAGATTGAATTCCACAACCCTGTAACCCAGAAAGGTAGTTATAATCTTAGCAGTGTTGGGCTTCATTTCAACTATATCACCCTTGGGATCTCTGTACTTTAGAAGATATGTCCTGTCAGAATTAAAAGAATAAAGCCTTTTCTGTCTCTGAATCTGATTCTTCAAATAGTTTGCAGCACTTTCTGTTAATCTGTCATTCACTTGAAGTAAGAATAATACTTGCTCCAGTTCTTCAAAATACTTCAATGGAATGGTATTTTGCCTTATATGATAAACCCTACCATCTGTAATGAAGTACAACAAGATGTGTTCTTTCAAGTAGGTATGATAAACCATTTGTACAGATTCCCGTTGATTCAATCTCTCAGGAGTTGCTCCAATACCTGGTTCACTCAAGGAAGTTGGATCATTGGTAGTGTTCTGTATTCTTCTTTCATTAGCACTTCCCAATCCAGTTTTATCTCTTATTTCCTTTCCAGTAACTACTCTTGCTTCAAAACCACTTGCAGCAGTCTTCAAAGGTTGAGTCTGTTTTACTTTAGTGAATCTTGGTAGGAGTATCTTTGATTTATCTTCTAATATCAAGTTAACTTGAGCTATGTCAGAGGTTACTTGCTTCTTCGAAATATTAGAACTTACTGTCTCTTGACTCTGAACAACTTGAGCCATGTCAGAGGTTGTCTTAAAAACTGTTCTTGAAGTCAGAGCAAGATCATCCTTTTCATCAGTGATTTCTTCATTCTCAGGAGGTACATAAACCTTAATAGGTTCACCAAAGTTTTCTTTACCCTTGGATCTTGGATCTATCTGTGGTTGTGATTTAGCCAATGTTGCTTAAGTATTTCTCCTTTCTTTTATCACAATGCCTTTGAGTTTTGGAAGTGTCTTTTTACCAGAAGCTTCAGATTTAGATGTGACTTTTTCGGATTTAAGTCTGGCTTCTTCTTCAATTAAACTCTCCAAGTCCATTCCTGAATTTTCCTGAAGAAATAACTGTCTTGACATTTCTTCATCAAGATCTAAAACTTCATCAGAACTTATCCTTTTACCAGTAGCAGAACTAATTCTTTTTCCAGTATCAGAACTTGTCCTGTGACTTGTGATTTCAACTTTTCTTGATGAGAAACCTCTACCTTGATTATGACCTCTACCCATTCCAGAGTTTCCTTGATCATCATTTTCATCATCCTTCCCCTTCAGTGTCTTATCAGTTTTGCATTTGGACTTAATTACTTTCTCCCCCTTTTTGGAATCAGCAGGTAATAGAAGAGAGACAAGCAATTCCACTGAGGCTTGGATTTCATTAAGTTGAGATTGTTGAGAAGCTTGATTTTTCAAAATATCATCAATCTGAGCTTGTTGGTTCTCTTGAGTCTTCTCAATATAAGCAACTCTATCAAAGGTAGGTTGGAAGAACTTTTTCTTATCAATCTTCTGAACTTATTCTTGCTTCATGAGTTCTTCCCTAAGATGATGTAATTCTGCATGAGTAGTTGAATGGAGACCTTGTAAATGTTTAGTACTCAATGCGGTGACTCGAAGCTGTGTTTTGAAATCATCAGTATTTAACATTTCATCAGCTTTTGTCAAGTGCTCAGCAAGATGCTGTGCAGATGGAGCACAGGTAACTGAGTTCCATTCCTTAGTCTACTTTTGTCCTGCAGGAGTTTCACACCAAGGCACAGGTGCTTCTCTTATAACAAACTTCTTAACAAGTTCATATTTAAGAACGGTTTATTGAGGAGCATGTCCTGAAGGACCTGCTTCATCAGCATCTTCATTTGGAGCAGCATCACAAGTATCTCCAGCATTTGCAGCATCAGAACTTACAGAATCAGTATCTTATGATAAAACAACAGTATGAGTAGCAATGGAGGCTTCAGGATCATCCTCTAATTGCTGATCTTGTTCCAAGTTCTGATCAACAGCCATATCCTGATGCTCACCTATATTCTGATCATATGCATCTAGATGCAGAGAAGGTGTAGTAGATAATTCTGGAGTTTGAACAGCTTCAGTAACAGGTGTTGTTGATGGATTAGTTGTTGTTGGAGCTTCTAAGTAAAGTACTTCAGGCACAACCAAGTTCTGGATATCACTATCAGCACTTGTGCCTGAATTAACAGGAGATACAGTCTTAGGAGACATAGAAGGTGTGTTGGCCTTTTCAGTAACAGCTTCCTTAGTTGAAGTTAATGGAGAAGCAGTGGCCTTAGCAGATTCTAGTTCTTGTGAGATCAGAGATTCCTGATCTCCTTCCTTAGCTGTTGCTTCCTCATCATCTGAAACTGGCCTTTTTGCCCTCTATTTCTTGTATCTCTTTGAAGATATGGATTCCTTGGGAGTTTCATCAACAGTCATTCTTCTAAGCCTTTTGAGAAGCCTAGATCCCCCAATTACAGAATCCTTCTGAAAAGGAACTTTCTCAGCTTCTTTATTAACAGGTTCTGAAGTAGAAACTTGTTCCTCACTATCAGATTCATCTCTCAAAATAATCATCCTTCTCTTCTGAGGTGTTTGAGAAACAGTCTTTGTCCTCTTAGCCTTGGAAGACGAAGGCTTCACAGTACGTGCTGAGGATGAAGGTCGAACTGTCTGTGAAGTGGAGAGATATGATTTGAGATATTGTGTGAGGGTAGGTTGAATAGTATGAGTGGTATGTTCTGATGGTTGCTATGGTGTTTGGGAGGTGGTGGTTGGTTGGATATCAGTATAAACAGATCTATAGGTTTCAGGATCAGCATTTACCAAGATCTGTTTTACAGACTGAGGAATCTGTAAAGGTCTAACCACCCTTTTCTTAAGATCGCCTTGCCTAGCCATTTCCATACCTAGGAACCGCAGCATTTACCAAATCATTAAAGGCTCATTTTGCAATTTTGAAAGATGGGGTTAAGTCAGTTGTAGGTTGGGGGTTATCAGCACAACAATGGTTAAAAATAAGCTGACAAAATCTAGCAAAGAAGACAACATTCCTATCTTCTGTCATCCTATCCCCAATAAAACCTATCACAGCAGTTGCAAAATCAAAATGAGTTTGGTTAATGATAGCATACCCGATGTGCTGACTCATTATAGGAATAACATCAAAGTTTGAACATTTATTCCCAAAAGCTTTAGTGATGCAGTCAAAGAAGAAGCTCCATTCCTTTCTGATATGAGCTCGTTTTAACTTCCCAAGCTTTTCCAAACTCTGCTCATACCCCAAACTAGCCATGAACTCTTTAAGAGCTGATTCCTCCGGGGTTGAAAAAATACATCCTTCTGGTAGATGTAGGGCCTTGCGAATTATACCAGGAGTTACCCCATATGTAGAATCATCCACTTCGAAAACAATACTAGGAGTGCCATTTTGACCACCATTATCAAAGTTTCCAGTCCTCCAAAATGTCAGAACTTGTTGGCTCGAAAAGGTTGAAGGTTGGGTCAATGCATACCCGATTTCACTGTGTGCAAGAAGATCTTGCACAAAATGCAACTCAGATGGAGCTTCATCATTATCAAGAATCGCAACATAGTTATTTGGAACAAATTTAGCTCCATCAATGATCAATTCCTTAGGTGCCATGAAAATAATCGAGATTTAAGAGTGGATGTTAGGTGTTTGATATAGTGTCTATATGAAAAACCAACGTCAGGAGAAAAAAGAGAGTAAAAGCAATTAGAGAGATAAAGTATAAAAGTGAATAAAAGATTAAAAAATCATCTCTCTGTCTTACTTATACTTTGAAAAAAATGTAACCGTTGGACACCTGTCAGACATGCAGTAATAATGAATAGTTAATGGGCACGAGAAAACATTAATCATTACTTACCCACTTGCAGTTTTTCAAGAAAAAACTGTTCCACTTACCCAGTAATTCCATTAATCAAGGTAAATCAGTTTTAATTCAAAATTGAAACTGTTTCCACTTATTCAATTATTTTTCACTGCAACGCCAATATTCTGAAAAAAAATCAAGGGAACAAGTACTGATAATGTAAAATCAGAACTTAATTTAAATTAAAATTCAAATGGTCATCAGAATATGAATATTTATCAGGATTTGTCAATGCATTACAAAACATCTCAGAGACAAGAACTTGCAATAAAAAGAAATTTCATTAATATATTAAAAGAATACATTCATGAAATTTAAATTACATCAGAACTTTTACAAGATTGTTCTAAGCTGCTAAACCTAACATCAACAGCCTTAGTCCTAGCTCAAGAAGCAGGGCAAGGCTGACGATGAAAAAAACAGGAAGAAGAAAATAAATCATTTCTTCTTCCTACTCTCGAGAAATAGAATAGCGAGTCTGATGATTCGCTCTTGCTGGCGGAGAGCTTCCAGCCTTTCCTCCTCCAATCGCTCCAAATGGCGATGGTTAGCCATGTAGAAGAACAGGAGGTGGGTGAGTACCTCCTTGGGAACTGAGTCCCATATCTCATCAGGAATGGCAGTGACGTGCCATTCCTGCTGTCAGGCTTCACAGCTCAGCTCCATGTTGAATGTTTCATAGTTCAAAAACATATTGTAATTAACCATGGTGTTTTTGATAAAAGAGGTGATGTGAAGGCTGATGTGAAGTGGTTGTTTATATAGGCAAAAGAATGCCAGAAGACGCAAAGAAATTTAATGCTGGCAGGTAGAATTAATTCTACCTCATCTCCTATACTGGGAAGACAAAAAACAGTCATTGGAAGTATAAGTCAGGGTTAATGCGCAGAAATAACAAGTAAAAATTACTGTACGTGTACGTGAACCACTATCCTTTATGATATTGACTGTTAATATTCTACCCAAACATGTTCTGATTTAAAATGAAAATGTTTTTAGATTTTAACCACAAATAAGTCAAGTAAAGGATCAGATTTTAATATTAGAACTTGGACTTATATCAGAACTTAACAGTTACCAGAACATGATTTCTTAACTCAAAAAATGAATGCCTATCTTAGTAAGTCCTCACACAAATGCTGATATAGATTCTTCAGAACTTAATTATCAGAACGTGCAATCAGAACTTGTCCTCAGAATTTGTGTAATGTGACACAGAAACTGTTCATCTAAAATAACATAGATCATCACAGTAAGTTTCATCATTCATATGGAGTGTTTAGTGTGTGCATTAAGCTAAATATCAGACAAAGAGTAAAGTCTGATTTACTTCAGTATATCTTAGAAATAAGGCATAACTAAAACTTTACTAAAAACCTGTCATTATTCTGAAACCTACTATTGAATGAGTTCATGCTTGAGTCCACCTTAACTATTTTGTGCTAATTTTGTTCATCTTTTGAAATTCCTATTTTACAGTGGCTTCTCAGTGTAAGTGAGTCACGACTGCTTATCAGAATTTATGCTATTATCAGGGTATTTCTCCAGTAATCATAGAGTTTGAAAAGTCACCAAGAAAATATTTTGCTTTTCTGATGCATATTTACTTAATACCAGCAATGCACTTGGGTCGTCCCTTCCATATTTGTACTCTAGATCTCAAAGGAGTACCTGAATTTTAATCCTTGATTCTTTCTTTTTCTTTTGGTAAGAGAGGTTTATCAGCACTTAGTACATTCAACAGATTTACTAGCATCAGAACTTAAAAGATGAGAAGCATTATTCTAGTTTGTGACTTAGTAATAAGATAGACAAAGTAAACTCAACTAAGCTCAATATCAGAATTTGCTTGTGTCAATAGATTTCCACAGAAATAATTACTTCTTACATGGGATCCCTAGTTTATTGAAGACTACTAGGTCAACATCTAGCACATGTATCCTCATAGGATTGAATAATTACATAAACAGATATATCATTTTCAGAGTTTAGAAACTTACATCAGACAACAGTCAGTACTTAACCAAATTTTCAATTAAGCACAGAATACACAAAGAGAGTAATTTCTGTAAATACTGATCATAAATTCTGATGCATCAGAACAAAACTAAGCAGCTTTAGAGAAAGAACCTGAAACCATTCTAAGTTCATTTACCAATCTTGTAAAAGTAGCTTCACACAGTGGTTTTGTGAAGATATCTGCTAGTTGTTGATCTGTTGGAACAAAGTGCAATTCCACTGTACCTTCATCCACATGTTCCCTTATGAAGTGGTACCTGATGCTGATGTGCTTTGTCGTTGAGTGTTGAACTGGATTACCTGTCATAGCAATAGCACTTTGATTATCACAGTAATTAGGGATTTTAAAATATGTTAACCCATAATCCAGTAACTGATTCTTCATCCAAAGAATCTGTGCACAACAGCTTCATGCAGCAATGTACTCTGCTTCTACAGTTGATGTGGAAATTGACTTTTGTTTCTTGCAAAACCAAGAAACCAATCTGCCTCCAAGAAATTGGCAGCTTTCACTTGTGTTTTTCCTGTCAATTTTGCAACCTGCAAAATCTGCATCTGAGTAACCTATTAGTTTAAAATCTGATTCTCTAGGATACTATAATCCCAGATCAGCTATTCCCTTAAGATACTTGAAAATTCTTTTCACAGCTGTTAAGTGAGGTTCTCTTGGATCTACTTGAAATCTTGTACAAAGACAGGTAGCATACATGATATCAGGTCTACTAGCAGTTAGATAGAGTAGAGAGCCAATCATACCTCTGTAATTAGTAATATCTACTGATTTACCAGTATCCTTGTCCAGTTTTGTTGCAGTGGCCATGAGAGTGGATGCACTTGAACAATCTTGCATTCCAAATTTCTTCAGCAAGTTTTTGGTGTACTTAGTTTGACAAATAAAAGTGCCTTCTTCATTCTGCTTGACTTGAAGGCCCAGAAAATAGCTAAGTTCCCCCATCATACTCATCTGATACCTTGGCTGCATCAGTTTGGCAAACTTTTTGCAAAGTCTGTCATTTGTAGACCCAAAAATGATATCATCAACATAAATCTGGACCAGAAGTAAGTCATTTCCATGGTTGAGGTAGAACAGTGTTTTGTCTATAGTTCCTCTGTTAAATCCACTTTCTAGAAGAAACTGAGCTAAAATCTCATACCATGCTCTAGGAGCTTGCTTAAGTCCATAAAGTGCTTTATCAAGCCTGTGGACATAATTTGGATATTTGGAATCTACAAAGCCCGGAGGTTGTTCAACATATACTTCTTCCTCCAATTCTCCATTGAGAAAAGCACTTTTCACATCCATTTGAAAGACAGTAAACTTTTTGTGAGCAGCATAAGCCAAAAATATCCTTATGGCTTCTAACCTAGCAACTGGTGCAAATGTTTCATCATAATCAATTCCCTCTTGTTGAGAATATCCTTTTGCAACCAACCTTGCCTTATTCCTTGTAATTATGCCATCACTGTCAGTTTTGTTTCTGAATACCCACTTTGTACCAACAACAGATCTATTCTTTGGTCTTGGTACTAGGGTCCAGATTTTGTTTCTTTGAAATTCATTTAACTCTTCCTGCATTGCTTGCACCCAATCAGCATCTTGAAGAGCTTCTTCCACTTTCTTTGGCTCAGTCTGAGAAAGAAAAGAATTGTAAAGACATTCATTTGAAGTACCTGTTCTAGTTCTGACACCTGCATTAGGATTTCCAATTATCAAATCAGGTGTATGTGATTTAGTCCACTTCCTTGCAGATGGAAGGTTTTCTCTAGAACTGGATGCTCCCCCATGATCCATGCTGTCTTCATTTTCATTTTCTGATGCTCCCCCTGAAACTATGCTCTCTGAGTTGGATTCTTCAGAATTTAGATTTTCAGAACTATCAGAACTTGGCTTATCAGAACTTGACGAATCAGAACTTGAAGAGCCAGATGTATGTTCTGATGCTTCATGAGATGTGGTAAGATCTTGAGTATGCTCCCCCTGCATAAGTGCATCTTCCTTTGGCGTAGTCACCACAGTTTCAATAACGTCAGAGTTTAATCTATCAGAGTTTGCAGTATCAGAACTTAGATTGTCAGGATTATCAGTATCAGAATTTGAGTCTTTATTTTCAAATCTCAACTGATCATGATCAATAAAATCTTCAAGTCCAGTAATCTTCTTATCATCAAAAGAGACATTGATAGACTCCATGACCACTCTTGTTCTCAAGTTATAGACTCTGAAGGCTTTTGTGGAAAGTGGATATCAAACAAAGATTCCTTCATCAGCTTTTAGATCAAATTTGGATAGCTGTTCAGGATGAGTCTTAAGAACAAAACACTTGCATCCAAATACATGAAAGTACTTCAGATTTGGCTTCTTTTTCTTCACCATCTCATATGGTGTCTTTCCTTGCTTGTTAATGAGTGTTGCATTTTGAGTAAAACAAGCAGTCTGCACAGCTTCAGCCCAGAAATAGGTTGGAAGCTTTGCTTCTTCAAGCATTGTACGTGCAGCTTCAATGAGAGTTCTATTCTTTATTTCAACAACTCCATTTTGCTGTGGAGTTCCAGGAGCAAAGAACTCCTGCTTGATTCCATGGTTTTTGCAGAACTCTTCCATTATCAAATTCTTGAACTCAGTGCCATTATCACTCCTTATTGTCTTCACAGAATCTTTGACCAATTTATCCAGTTGTTTGACATGATCAATCAAGATAGATGCAGTTTCACTTTTTGTGTGCAAGAAATATACCCATGTGTATCTGGTGAACTCATCTACTATGACCAAGGCATATTTCTTCTTTGCAATAGACATGACATTCACTGGACCAAATAGATCAACATGTAGTAGGTGATAAGGCTTAAGAATTGATGATTCAGTCTTGCTCTTGAATGAGGATTTTCTTTGTTTGGCCTTCTGACAAGAATCACACAGGCCATCAGGAGCAAATACTGACTTTGGCAGTCCTCTCATAAGATCTTTCTTGACCAACTCATTTATATTCTTGAAATTTAAATGAGAGAATTTCTTGTGCCAATTCCAGCTTTCTTCAATTGATGCTCTACTCATCAGACAGATTGTAGAACCATCAATACTTGTTGAAAGCTTAGCTTCATAAATGTTACCACGCTTGTATCCTTTCAGAACAACTTTGCCTGTAGATTTACTCACAACTTCACAATGTTCTTTAAAGAAATCAACATGATAACCTCTGTCACAGATTTGACTTATACTCAGCAGATTGTGTTTAAGTCCTGAGACCGGAGTTACTTCTTTAATGATGACATTCCCAAGATTTATATTGCCATATCCCAATGTTTTTCCAATGTTGCCATCTCCATAAGAAACACTTGGGCCAGCTTTCTCCACAAAGTCTAATAGCAGGGCTTTATTTCCAGTCATATGTCCTGAACATCCACTGTCCAGAACTAGGATGTTTTTCCTGTTGCCCTGCAATCACAAAGACCACTAATGATTAGTTTTAAGGACCCAGACTTGCTTTGATCCTTTGGCCTTATCAAGTTTGTTAACATTTGCAGCGAATTTAGCATAAGAGTTTATGTTAACATTTTTCTTATCAGAATTTACACTATCAGACTTTGAATCAGAATTTATACTAGAAGGAACAATGATAACTTTCTTTAAAGAAGGTTTTATTTGATAGTAATCATAGTACAAACTATGATATTCCTTACAAGTATAAATGGAATGCCATAAACTACCACAATGAAAACAAGGATTTTGTGACTTATATCTAACAGACTAACTCTTAACTCCTGACCTTGAAGGTAAGGAGTTTATGTTCTTATTCTTCCTGCAAAAAGAAGCCAGATGGTTAGAACTTCCACAGTTATGACACGTTTTCCTAGGAGCATCAGGAACATGCTTATAATCATTGCTTTTATTCACACCTTTCTTTCCATTCCTATTTTTCCTAGGTGATTTTACCTTGTTTGCATTCTTAACATCTTTCAGCTTATGCTTAAGTTGCTTCTTAGTCATTAAGCCTATGTTTACTTCAGCTGTCTTTTCCTGTTTTAGTTTGTCAGAAGTTAATCCCTTTTTAACTTCTGATTTCTCATTATCAGACTTTACAGTTACAAACTTAACAGGGTTTTTACTTTTTGGCTTTTGCTTAACAACAGGCTTAATTTCTACAGTTCCTTTATCATTCTTATCCTCTCCATAACCTAAGCCCTCTTTCCAATTTTCACTACTTAGGAAATTTTGAGTTGTTCTGCCAGAGTTAGTCCAAGTCTTGATAACATCTCTTTCCTTTTCTAACTCAGTTTTTAGAGATTCATTCATTTTTAGCACTTCATCCCTAACATAAAAAGCATCATCTCTATCTTTCTGAGTTTGATGAAACATAACTAACTCTTTTTCTAAGAAATCATTTCTTTTCTTAAAAGCAAGATTTTCAGATATTAATCTTTCACATGTTAAGGTTTGATCTCTATAACTTACAAACATGGTTTTAAGATATCTTCTCAACTCATTAATATCATCAGTATGAAAAGCATAAGTAGTCTGAGGTACCTTTGATTCAGCAGCTTCAGAACTGCTTTCAGCACTTGCTTTATCAGCATTTACCATCAAAGCATAATTCTCCTCACTTTCAGAGTCTGAGGTGTCTGTCCAGCTTTTCTTCTTTGTTACAAGAGCCTTGCCTTTGTCACTCTTCACTTTCTTGCAATCAGGAGATATGTGGCCTTTCTCACCACAGTTATAGCATTTGACATTGGTATAATCTCCTCTGTCAGACTTTCCTCCTCTGCCCTCAGATCTTCTGAAATTCTTCTTATCAAAACTTGTGCCTTTCCTGGAAAACTTCTTTCCCTTCCTGAACTTCCTTTATGCAATCTTTGTGATCCCTTTCACCATAAGAGCACACAGCTTCATCATCTCCTCATCAGCATCAGTCTCAGGCAAGCTTTCAGATTCTGAGTCATCATCACTTTCAGAACTTGATGACTCAGTATCAGACTTTGTGAAAAGAGCTTTACCCTTGTCTTTCCTTGAGGTAGCTGCCTTGGGGGATTCTTCTTCAGCCTTAAGAGCAACTGTCCTTGACTTTCCTCCTTTCCTCTTGTTTCTTTGTTCCATCTCAAGTTCATGAGTCTTGAGCATTCCATAAATTTCATCAAGAGTTGTTTCATCAAGATTGTAGTTGTCTCTTATTGTTATTACCTTCAAATCCCAGCATTCAGGAAGAGCTAACAAGAATTTAAGGTTTGAATCTTCAAGATCATACTCCTTATTAACCAGTGACAAGTCATTCAAGAGTTTGACAAATCTATCATATAAATCAGTCAATGACTCATTAGCCTTTGAGTCAAAGTGTTCATACTCTTGAGTGAGTATTGTCTTCCTGTTCTTCTTAATTGTATCAGTTCCCTGACACCTTGTTTCCAGAGCATCCCATATCTCCTTTACAGTCTCGCAGTTAATTACCCTGTTTGACATTACATTATCAATGGCACTATGCAGTAAGTGTCGTACCTTAGCATCCTTAGCAATTGATGCGATATCTTCAGCAGTGTAATCACTCTTCTCCTTTGGTACAGTCTTTGCTGCTTCACTGCAACTGCAACAGCGAGCTTGGTTAGTTTGTGAGGTCCTTCCTTGATTCTATCAAGATATTCTGGATCTGTAGCTTTCAGAAACATGGTCATCCTCACCTTCCATATGGCATATTCAGATGGTCTCAGTATGGGAACTCTGATGGTCTCATACCGACTTTGAATTTGTGTCTTTGGAGGTTCTTCAGTTTTGGTGGGATTAGTTGGAGTTTCTGTGTCAGACATGATTGTGTTTGGATCTTAAACTGTTTGTGCGTTAATAGATAGGCTCTGATACCACTTGTTAGGTCACACACACAATGTAGAGGGGGTGAATACAGTGTAAAGTACAATCAAATGGAACTTTAATAACTCAAGTAATGGAAACTTTATTGAAACAATAAACTCTGTTATAGTATGGAACTGTTAACTCTTAGTGATGAACAAATATACGAGAGCTGCTAGGGTTTGGATGAATAATCTTCTCGAATATGATAACACTTATAGTGTAAACCCTATGTCTGTGTTTATATACTACACAGTTACAAGATAATCGATAATTGATATGGAATATAATTCTGCTTCCTAAAATATATCAATCAGATATCTTTTCTTCCAAGTATTCTATTCTTCATAGAATTCCTTCTTCATGCATATCTCTTCTTATGTTTGTCTCGATCTTCTTTCCTTTAATCAGCTGTTGTCCTTATCTAAACGTCCTTCAGTACTTAAGTTCTGATATCCATCTTCTGATGATTATCTCCTGATAATATAAGTACTGATATCCTTAAGTCCTGACTTCCAGTAAGTACTGATTTATCCTGTTTAAGTAAGATCTGAAAACTAAACATAAATCATATAGCCATGACATTATTAAATATATCTAACAGTTTTGAACCAATTTCCTACTCGTTCTTTGTCCGAAAAACACCTTATGAAGCATGGATAAGCAATAAACCTGATCTTGCTCATCTCAGAATATTTGGGTGTGTTGCATACATGAAGGTGTCGAGTAATCAAGTGACAAAGTTAGATGATCGAAGCCGACAAGTGATATACTTGGGGAGGGAACCAGGTACAAAAGGCTGTAAACTATTGGATCCTGACTCCGGGAAAATTTTGGTGAGCCGTGATGTTGTGTGTGATGAAGGGAAATGGTGAACTTGGGGTGATCAGCATCAAATAGAAATGACATCAGCATCTGCTGTGGTTTCTATCTCCAATGTTCGAAACACAGAAGCAGAAACGGAGGATGCAAGTGTAGAACCCATCACGCCTTTGCAAGACAGGAACAATATTGGTGATAGTAACAATATAAGAGACTTTACGATGAGCACATAGTCAATTGATATGGGAGAGACGAGTCGAGATTCTGGTACTTCATCCAGTACATCGAGTTGTAGTACTGAGCCCAAAAAATATAGACAACTGAGTGAAATTTATGAGGAAACACAGGAGGCGGAAGCAGAACATGAATTGCTACTAGCTGGTATTGATGAACCATTAAATTTTGATCAAGCAGTAAAAGAGAAGCTGTGAAAAGATGCAATACAGCAAGAGATTGATGCAATAGAGAAAAATAACACTTGGAAGTTAGTGGATTTACCTCCGGGTCACAAATCTATTGGCTTAAAGTGGGTGTACAAGTTGAAGAAAGATGCAAGTGGCAATGTTGTTAAGTATAAGGCGCGTTTGGTGGCAAAAGGATACGTGCAAAAACCAGGCATCGACTTTGAAGAAGTATTTGCACCTGTCACACGACTCGAAACGGTGAGATTATTGTTGGCATTAGTAGCAAAGAACGAGTGGGAAGTTCATCATTTGGATGTAAAGTCATCGTTTTTGAATGGTGACTTGGAGGAGGTTGTGTTTGTCAAGCAACCGGAGGGCTTTGTGAAAGAAAATGAGGAACACAAAGTATATCAGTTGATTAAGGCGTTGTATGGTTTACGACAGGCCCCTAGAGCTTGGTACGTAAAATTAAGTAAGTATCTCAAGCGCCTTGGTCTTGTGAAGTACCCCTACGAACATGCGGTTTATGTTAGGCGTGAAGGTACGAAGTGTTTGATTGTGGGAGTCTATGTAGATGACTTATTGGTGACAGGGACTAGCACGACAGGCATTCGAATGTTCAGGAACCAATAGAGTGCTGAGTTCGATATGAGTGATCTTGGTAAGGTGACACATTACCTAGGTATTGAGGTTGATCAGCGAAAGGGCTATACACAACTTAGGCAAACTGGGTACGCTAAGAGACTGCTTGAAAGGACTGGACTTGCGGACTGCAATGCTGTGAAATTTCCTATGGAACCAAGGCAGCAAATTGGAAAAGATGAAAATGGTAAAGCAGTGGATTCAACAATGTTCAAAAGTATTATTGGAGAGCTGAGATATTTGGTACACACGCGACCAGATATCGCGTATTCAGTTGGGGTTATAAGCCGTTTTATGGAATGTCCTACAGTGTTGCATTTAGGAGCTGCTAGGCGTATACTACGTTATGTGGAAGGCACACTTCAATTTGGTCTAAAATATACACAAGGGGCTGGAGATTACTTATTATCTGGTTTTTCGGATAGTGATTTAGGTGGGAACATAGAAGACAGGAGGAGTACCGGAGGGATCACATTTTATTTAGATGAAAGATTAATTATATGGGTCTCACAAAAATAGAGATATATGGCTTTATCATCTTGTGAGGCTGAATTCATGGCTGCAACTGCAGCGGAATGTCACGCAGTTTAGCTTAGGAACTTGCTCAAGAAGTTGAAGATACAAAACATGGTCCAGTTGTGTTGTTTGTTGATAACAGATCATCAATTGATTTGGCTCGGAATCCGGTCTTTCACGGACCAAGCAAGCATATCGATATACGCTATCACTTCATCCGTGAATGTGTTGAAAGAGGTGAAGTTTTGATTAAATATGTGAATTCTGAAAATTAGATAGCTGATATTCTCACAAAGCCTCTGTTTGTGGTCAACTTCGAGAAGATACGCGGGTTATTGGGAGTACAGAGCTTCGAGGAGAACGTTTAGATTACAGGGGTGAATATTGGATTTTTAATCTAAACATTGTCTGCATATTTATTTATCTACATGTCAAGTTAGTTTTGTATTTAGCAGCAGTTTGATATGGTCAATGTGCACGTAGAGTATTTTCAGGAGAGTAACAAATAAGTGGTAGAAGTGGAGAGAAATTAGGAATTAGTCTATTTCGTTTTGGCAGAGTAGTAGTTTTATTCTATCTTCTGTGTAATTCACGTACAGTTGCTACTTAGAGAAATAAACAGCTGTTCTTTTTCTTTCATTACTTTGTTATCACTTGTATATTTCCTAAGGCTTTTAACATCGCTTTTTTAAAACCGATGTTAAATAGGATTTTAATATGGGGTGCTTTACATAGTGATGTCTAAGCACATATATGGTATCTACTATTTTTAGTAGTGTTCGGGAGACTATAGTGTGGTTTGTTTGGGTGACACTTGCCTCACATACCTTATGAAAGAGCTTCTTTGATTTTTACCCCTTCAGTCACCAAGCTCACTACCCTGTACAGTCCCTCAAGGGTTGTGGTAGTTTTTACAACTGGTGTTTTTTGAGAGACACTAAAGGTTGGTTTCTTTGTTTAGGCTTGTTATGTTCTACTACTTTTTATGTTTTAGTTACTTGACATATATCTATATCATTTATTCTCTTGTACAAGTTTTTGTTGTCATTTTAGTTGAGTTGTTTGTGTAAAGATTGTATCTTAATTATACATATAATTTGATATATTATTTTTGTTGAATAAGTTGTGTATATGAATTTTACCTAGTTGCATGAGCTCAAATTAAAAACTATTTAATTTTGCCAAGATATTTAAACATTTTTAAATTAGGAGATGATTTTATAACCATTAATTGAAGTTCAAACTATAAATATAAACGAAAATAATAGATCTATACATTTTTTCACAATTTATTGTTGTAAATCTCACTAACAAATATAGCAACATAGAAGCAAGTGTATAAAGAATTTAGCAAGTTTAGGCCAAGACCACAGTTAACAAAACAAAACATGCAGGTAAACAAAATCAGTAACTGAAATAACGAAGAGAGAAAGATGATGTACCCGAAACCATAGCTTTTCACAGTGACTGAAATAAAGGTTCACAAATACAAAATGCCAAGAAAAATGATCACAGCTGAGTCACCAGGCCTTGCTCGAAGTCCTGGCTGCTCTTGAAGAGAATATTGCCCCTACCTGCTGCGTTTGGGATGCACACAATATCTCCACCAGGATAAAACAGCTCGGAGTTTATGTTAACAGCAGCAACAAAAGCTCCACTTCGACCAGCACCTCAGTCGCCGAAAAATATCAGCACTTCAGGAATTTTGGGAGAGAAATACAGAGAGGTTGAAGAGAAGAGAAGAGAATGTAGTGTGTATACTACATTCACTTTAACCTCTATTTATAGGAGAGGAGAAAATGAAACTGTCCACACACTTAATGTCTGAATTAAACTGTTTCATTAATAAAAAATCAAAACTGATCAGATTTTGAATTTAAATTACTTGTAACAGCTTTTCACATTAACACCCATTAAAGCCCACATTATTATCAGAACTTAAGTTAATTTCTGATCTGATATCAGAACTTAAGTTAATTTCTGATCTGATATCAGAACTTAAGTTCTGATTTTATTCATCAGTTATAGATCAGATTATATTAGTAACAAAGTGACTTTCAGTATCAAACCTAGCCCAACAATTTATAATAATCCAATCACTAATAAATAAATTCGAATTAAAATTAATTCTCAAATAAATAAAATCCTCGCCGGTGCAGTGCGTGGCGGGGCGCGCGCGTGTGTATGTGTGTGTGCGCGTAAAGCACACAACAACACAATGGACCATCACACACCTTAGTAGTTGTATACTACTCATGTGGGTAATACCATATAAAGCACACACCCTCCTTTATTTATTTCAATGTGGGACAAACATTCTCAAATTTTTCCAAGCTTTTCCAAGCTACTTTCAACTCTCATTTCATATGGATTTCATTAAGAAAATTCTTAAAACCATACATGAAAATTTAAGTTCAAATATCATTGAACAATTTTCAATCATTAGATTTTAGGATTAACATCAAGAACATAATTAAATTAAGCTCTAAAATCCTAATTTTCTAACATTTATGACCTTTATTCCAGCTTGCTAAATATAAATTTCTTTTCTTTGTTACATTATACATTTATTTCTCTTTCAATTTAAATTTATCGAATTTATTCTACGGACAATAACGAGGTTCTAATTTCATAGTTTTAATTCAGTTTTGAATTGAAGTATCATAATATATAAAGATTTTGTCCTTTGATTCTTTATTACTTATGAGATAATTTTATTTTTCTTATTCACTTTATATATAGGTAATTTATTATCAATCAACTACATCCTATTTTAAAGTAATACTTTTTTAGAATTTAGTTTGTTAAGTTCACAAAAAAATTTATTGTTAAGTTCACAAAAAATATACAAAAAATTTAAATTATTATGATTATAATCACAGTAATACTTAAAACTTCTGCAAAAAGCATAAACAGAAAGCTATCTCTACATGAAGGATTTTATCAGTTGTCGGAAAGCCATGTGAATGAGTATTTTAGAAGCTCATAGATACCTCCTCGTACCTTTAAGTGGAAGTCTAACAACCCGAACAACATCTAATCCATATTCTGTCACAATCAAGAAGAGATCTTTAAAGACACCCTGCAGCTGTACAATTTCTCTCATGACAGGCTGACATTATGCACCAACAGATTTATACCATGAAAGGACAACATAACAAATGCAACAAGAATTTGGACCAGAATATACTAATACTAAAATAGAAGCTTAACAGATAACTTCTATATAAGAGGAGGATCTTTAGAAAGCAATTTTGCCATGGACGAGAAAATTATAGTACAAAATCATGCAAATCTAGTAATAATACACGAATAACGTAGGAGTAAGATGCATCACCATATACTTTACAAAAATAAAGTACAATCCAACAATATTCTTGTAACTAAATACACCTTGAGTCCTAACAATTACCAATGACAAAATGAGGAGTCACATACTCACATACAGCACCTTAAGGGCTTTCACCCAGCTTGGAGGCCTCTAAGATACCTGGTTTCAAGTACCTCAATATACAAGCAAATTAATAAGCATGAAACTTTATAGATTACTACCCCTGGCTTTACTCATAACTGAAGAATTTAAAAACTTTAAGCTTACAGGAAATAAGTAGTGACAATAGTCACACATGATAAGGTATTACCCCCTCCCCCTCCTCCAAGACATAACAGTTCACGTATTAGTATCACGTTACAGCATACACTCAACAAACAAAGATCAATGCTCATTGCTCCTATGACCAGAACAATATTTCCTAGCAGGAGCCTTATATTGGACAAACTTAGTATTTTAGACTAAGTTGTGAATCATTTTGAGACTCTATATGAGTGAGAAACATTATGTGTTAGTGTTGTGTATTTATTGGAACGTATTCTCCTCTTCGAGGGGATTTCAACGCATATTAACACGCTCAAAATGAGTAAAAGGTGAATGAGAACTGATATTCCAAAGTTTTACCTTTTAATATGAAAATTGGTTTTGTACCACATCGAGAGTAGCACAAACCTATTCCTTAGTTCTTCTTATAAATACCATGTACCACATCGAAAAGAAAAACAAGTCCTTTCAAGCCTCTCTTTATAAATAGAGTCTTAGGGCACCAGTTTCGGTCTCTTAAGTCTTAAATTTTTCCAATATTCTGGTGATAGATCTCGGGCTCAGTTCAAGTTTGCTGAGAGCATACTCGATGTATCGATTATACTAGTATCTCGTTTTATCCTGGGACACGGATGGTGCGGGAGAAACTGCTTTAAGGAGATAGTTTTCTGGACTCGAGATTAAATTCAATCTCTGTTTGTCTGCTCAAACTCTTCTCTTAATTTAATTATTAATTCTTATATGCTTATGTGATTTAAGAATTAGAAATGTTCTTGTGAATTAGTTATATATTCAATATATATATATAATAATGTCTTTATCGTACAAGATTGATAACACCTTAAAATACAATGACCAACTTTACAACCTCACTGTGTCAGATATGTTTCTAATTCATTACAGACAAACACCAACAACACACGTTAGTGCTTCATGCAGTTTGGCGGCCTTGTCCACAGAATCTTTTTGCAGTTATACAAATATAGAATATTTGGTTTTCCCTGCAAATATAACAATGGATAGGTTTAGTCACCAAAACAATTTATGCACCTGGAGGGTTGGAATAGAGATGAAATTATGAAAACCTATACAAGCCAACAATTTTTCAAAACATAGTAGCATCAATTATTAATGGTTAACAACTTAACATCAGATTCATACATGAATATACACATATAGCACAATAGGGAAACATTGTCATGTACATCATAACCTCGGAAGGGAAAATAATGCATTGAAAATAATTAATTACCAATGGGGCAAACACTAAAATTAGGTATTTAAAAGAAAATACTTTGATAAAAACACAAAGTTTATAATGTATTTAAAGCAAATATTTCGAGAGAAACCTGAGTTTACAATGTATTTAGCTAGTACAAGTTTTTAGGTGAAGCACTCTGTGAAGAGTTAAAGAAAGAATATGATTTCAAAAGGCATGAGTCCGAAGATACGAGCTCCTTTTTCCATAGACAGCACCCCTCGAATGAGATCTATGATCTACCCTCTTAAAACGTGATCTGCTCCAATATCTTGTGGAAGCTCGGCCATGATCCCAATCATCGTTGTGCTCCCTATATCGGTGCTCTCGGTCGTACCTGTCCCTGTGGTACCTCTCTCTCGTGTTCCTCTCCCTACCACACCTCTCCCTTTGGTAACTCTCCCTATCATACCTTTTCCTCACATACCTGTCCCTTCCATGACCCCTCTCATCATGATGCCTCTTATTAGAGTTATCTGACTTGTCACGTTCAGATTCTCGATCTTTCTCACTCGAGGCACCATATGACTCTAAAAATTTGTAATGGCCCTCTCTGTATTTATACTCAGAACCACCTTCTTCACCACCATAACTCCACTCTCTTGGTCTTTGGTAGTGTTCCTCCCCTCCCCGTATACCATCATTCCACACTCCTGAATGAGGTCCCTCCATTCGAGCACTCCCCATCATCCCCCATTCTATTAGCAGACATTCTCTTGCCAAATATAGAGGAATCGACATGATAAGAGACACAAGGATATTCAATAGCAGGACCTGTAAAATCTCCATAACCAGGTCCTCGACCACCAGGCATACTCGTGACCCTCATAACACTTCTTCTTTCTCTGCTACCCCTAACAGTCCTGATGCTTCCTCTTCCCGCTCCACTTCTTTCTGCATTATCATTCATAGGCCTCTTTTCTGGCTCATATTGAGATTGAGGTTGGAATTGGAATTTCTTTTTCATATAAGAAACGACCATCTTCCATAAAGCATCCGAGGAAGCAAATTCTACCGTGCAAGCTCTCCCTTTAAAAATATATCCGTTCATTCCTTCTTTGCACAAGGCTGTAGCAACCGAGTCATAAAACTCAACCTGACAATATCCTCTGGACTTACCATTAGCTTTCTCATCGAAAAACTTAGTCCACCAAAGTAACTCTCCAACAAGGAGAATAGTCGTACCATTATCTCCAGTTGGCCTAATTGGGTTATCATTGGATATAATTTGGTGATTCACATTTACATTATCATTTGAAATATAATGTGACATCTGTGGAATACTTGTGTTAGGATTAAGGGAAGTCACATACTAATCAACAACTTTACACAACGTATCAGAAGGGTCAATGCCAGTATTCATTGCACCATTAGCAGATGGACCTGGCGCCTTAGACATATGAAGCTGAAGAAATCCCATATCAATATTTAGGTCACCGTAAAGTTCATCCTACATATCATCTTCGTCAATCACTTCATTATCTGCACCACTAGCAGAAGGACCTTGCCCCTTGCGCCTCAGACAACTGAAACCTAAATCCCTCTACAATATTGAGTTCATCATAGAGCTCATCATAGTGATCATCACCTTCATAGTCTAATTGCTTTTAAGACTTAAGATCCATTCTCACTGATTGAAGAGAAATAAATGTAAGAACATAGAAGGAACACCTAATTAAGCCAAGAAAAATAGAACTACAACAAAAGTACCATGAGATGTAAGAACATAGTTAAGTTGTATTCAAACAAGGAAGCTTGATTGTGTTACATCTCAATCACTGCATTTATAACTATTTGTGTATTTTTTTTCATATTTCTTTCTGTTTGATTGTCAGTTCATGAAATGTTCAGGTTGGTATCATTTTTATTCTCCATGTATGTTTTACTGGTTTATTTATGTCAATATTTAATTCATACAAGTAAGGGTAAAACTAAATTAACAACAATTGAAACTAGTTTATAGGACTTTAAAATGATAGGTAAGGAACTTCAACATTTGAACCCTAAATTACCGTTAACGAATTGAAAAAAGAAATACAGTAAATTTGAATCCTAATTTAAGGTTCAACAGGTTCAAATACTGAAATTTCTTACCAATCATGTTAAAATGCTAACAAAACTTGTTTCAATCATTGTTACTTTACTTTTAGCCATGCCTATATGAGTTGTGATTACAAAAAATAACATATATAAACCAGGATCACATACATCATCGAGAATAATGACATAATACCATAACATTTCACAAACTGACCATCCAAAAACAAGAATTTAGCAATATATCTCTAATACAAAGAGGCCAATTCATATTTACAGCTTATTCAACAAAAGAAGAAATATTAAATTATATTTCCAAGTAAAAAGATACATTAATGTTTACATAAACAACTCAAGTAAAGAAACAACAGAAAGCATATATAACAGATCAATAAATGATACAAATATCCTCACGGTGCATAAACGGGTGTATACAAAGATAGATACCCACATCTCGAAATTAAAAAAACCGGAGAAGAACTTATCCACATCTATCACATATAAAGAGGTAAAATTCAATTACACAGCTTATTCATAAAGAATAATATCTCAAATTATATCTATAAGATACAATCTATACACAAACAACTCAAGTAAAATAACCTATACACAAGCAACTCAAGTAAAACAATGCTAGAAGTTTGTACAACAGAATAAATGATATAGACATATGTTAAGTAAAGAGTCCCTCTAAAACATTAAGTTAGCTAGTGATAAATAGGTCGAAACTTAAAGAGAAGTTTGTACAACAAATAAATGATATAAATATATGTTAAGTAATCGGTCCTCTAAAAGACTCAGGTAATAGAGGATAAACAAGTCGAAACAAAGATAGAAGCCCATATCTTAAATTTACCAAAACTAAACAAGAAAATGTTCAGATCTACATACAAAGTCGTAAATTAATATCAAGTCACAAAAATAGCCTCATACAACAAAATAAATGATATAGATCTCCACATAATGCATAAACAAGGTAAAACAAAGATACCCCTCATAAAATCATAAAAAGAACACAACCCACAAACGCACACCAAAAAAATGAATAGAAGGGAGAGAAATTACCAAAATTAGGTGAAATGTCCAAGATTCTGTACAATTTGTCTCTGATAAATACAAGGGGAGAGAAATGAAGGGCTGCTAGCTATTTCTTGCTTTGAATATAGAGATACTGTTTCTTGCTTTGAATATATATATATATATATAGATGATTGTATGTATGTGTATCTGGTTTTGCTCATACATTGCAAGGTGGTGCAAGAGTGGCAAGAGAGTGTTTTGATAAAAATGTCCAGGAGTGGAACGGGTATTTATACTAGGTGAGCTAGTTAGGGTTTGGGCCATCTTTTGGGTGTAATGAGCTTTGCATCACTTGTTCATATTTAAAAATGAGCGCCTGGCTTTATTTTTTATTACATCTAATATTCTTTAGCATCATGTATACTGTAAGAATAAATTCAATGTTTTGGGTGATAAGTGATGATATCTTTTATTCATTTTCTTTATTTGGTAAATATTCAAGCTAAATTCATTTTTTATCTTGTAACTGTTTTTTATTTTCCAAATGACATTCTAATTTGACCGCGTTATATTGAAAATTAGAAAATATAATTACATTAAAGGAAAATACTAAAATGAGATTGTTATAGATATTTTAAATTTTATTTAATTGACATATTTAACTGAGATTTTAAAGATTTTTCTGAATATTACAGATACGGTGTAATTTGATTCGTATTTTAAAAAATTCATTGTAATTTGGTGAAATTTCAATTGAATCCAAAAATATCTTATCTTTCACAATTGGGTGATGAAAGGTGTTTTTCATGAGGATTTAAAGTATTAAAATTTTGATCGTAGATAATTTATTTTTTTTTAGAAAATCATAAAAAAATTGATGGGCTTAGATAGAAGTAAATTGATAATTATTCAGGTGTAGTTGGGCTTTGGCTAGGTACTTGCAAGCTCAGTACGATACACTTTTGCATGACATAAGTGATTGGTTTAAGTTTATTTTCTCTCTCATCACAAGTGTAGGGATTTGAGAGTATGACTCTGGTTTGAAGGTTCTAGTTGACATTTATTTACTTTTCGACCATTCATCTTTTTATTTCTTCATTTTCTCATTTTCTCTTTTATATATAAGTTTTTTTTCTAATAAAATCAAGATCTAATTATTTTTCAATGAGAACTTGTTGAGTATCTTAGTTATCAAAATTGTTAGTTGTACCCATTTTTTTGAGATATTAATGTGTTATGTTTTGACATTTTTGTGTATCTTATTACGGGTTTCATTAGTTCTCATAAGAAATATTTTATACGATATTTTGGAAGACGTATTGCACCTCGGATAGTAGATGAATATAATAAAAACTCACATTTAGCACCGTAAAGTTGTTCAAATTTTGAAGGTATTTATTACATGTTACTGTAACTAGACCTGACAAAATAGGTCTAGATCCGAAAAACCGAACCGAAATTCATGAAACCGAGTTTCGATCCGAGATCCGAATTATGAAATCCGATAATTATCCGAAAACCGATTTAAACCGATTCGAAAAATACCGGAATTGAAAATTTAACCGAAAATGATCTGAAATACAAGATCTGATTAAATCTCAAACATTGAAAAAATAAATAAGTTATGATCCGAAAATATCCGAACCGAATTTAATCTGAATCCAAATTTTATCCGATTTTAATCTGAATTAGACCCTAACTGAATCACATCCGATCTCATCTGAATGGTCTTCTTATTCTTTTTAATGTAGGTTTGTGTTTGGTCAGTGTCCCTACCCCAGTGTCCCCACCCCTTTTATTCTGTACTCATGGAGAAGAGCTTGTTTCAATAGTTGCACCCTTTTGGGAGGATGCAGAAATGAGGTTATTTCCTTTTGAACAACTATAATCTTTTCACTACTAGAAATATGGGATCAGACATCGGTTCAGAACCGATGTTAAAAAAAATCTGAACCGATGTCTTCGCGTGTGCTGGTAAATGTCATCAGCATTTGACATCGGTTAACAACCGATGTCTATTACAGTGCTATACATCAGTTTTAAGATTAAATGTGATGTCTTTGTAACAAATTTCAGCTGATATTACAGTATTTCTAGGTGAATATGGGTATATTATGAGGTATTTATCCATTAAAATATGAAATCTACAAGCTCTAAACGTCACTTATTAAAATTTTTTTGAACAAACCGATGTGAAATGCTAGATCAGACATCGGTTAGATTAGTTGCCCGATGTGAAATGTTTGATCAGACATCGGTTAAGTTAGTCCCCCGATTTGAAATGATGGATAAGACATGGGTTTTCTTCATAAAACCGATGTTAAATCTTTTTATTTAACATCAGCCAATTTCTCTAACCGATGTTATTTGAATTAAAATATATTGTGTTTCTTTTCAGAACCGATGTCAAATGACTATTTCACATCGGTTTTTTTAGTTCTTTTTCATTTAATATTATTTTACATGATGTCTTTGTACATTTTTTTACATCGATTTACATGGACCATTGTGATGTCAATGTTCTGTAAATTTCATGCCATCCTGGTACTATTTACAACCATAGGGAACCAAAACAATGCAACATCCCAATAAAAAAACATCCAAACAGAAACATAAAGGTATTCATCCAATTTACAAGTCTAATGCCAAAATATTACTCATATCATACTATACATACATTTCAAATAAAATACAAGCATTCTATTAGCCAACTTATACTATACTAATTTTTAAGTACCCTTTTCTTAAATTCCGACAACTCCATCCAATTTAGCCAATCAACCCAATTCCGACAAACTAAAGAAGAGTCTGACTTCTGCATGATCAAACCAAAGAGCAGCAAATCAACCCTGCAGGCCGATAATGTGTACGTCTGGTTCTAATGGTGCCGATGATTTAGATTGTAATAAAAATAAACAATATCAATCATTACTGCAGAACATTTGATATATAAACTAGAATTAATAAAAAGTTTATGTTAGATGATAATATGATTTCATAAAAAAAAGAAATAGAGATATAAAACAATGTTCGCCAACCATTCAGGGAATTGTAAATCCTAATAAATCCCGCTTCTACAAGCTATTCTACTCCTTGATTTATGGATTCCATTCTATGATGGGCATCTCGTTCCCAGTTGTGGCTTCGATCAGGGTATAAATCCTTGGCAGGGGTAGCAGTCCTTCGGATATGCATTATTTAGATCAGTGAAGTTAATACACATCCTTCACTTTCCATTGACTTTATGACCATCAAAGGGTTTGCCAGCCATTCAGGGAATTGTAATTCCATAATAAAACCAGCTTCTACAAGCTATTCTACTTCTTGATTTATGGCTTCCATTCTATAAGGGTCATAGGTTCTCTTCTTCTGCTTGATATCCTTACGAGTTGGATCGACATTCAACTTATGAGTTATAAGATTGGGGTCAATCCCATACATGTTAGCTGTTACCCAAAAAAACACATCTCCGTTTTCTTTTCAAACCTTGCTCAGTCGGCCTTTCAGGGGCTTTTCCATAGGTGCTCCGATTTATGTGACCTTATCCGAGTCTAACGGGTCTGGGGAAATTGGGACCAAGTCCTCAGTTGGCTTCCCTCGACCCTCTATCGGGCCTAAGTGCTGCAATATAGGAAGGACATGCCCCCCGGTTCTATCGGGCCTAAGTGCTGCAATATAGCAACTTCGGGCCATTTCCTGATATCCTCTTTCTTAGGAATTACCTATTTCTGGTGGAAAACTTGAGTACCATGTAATAGGTTAAGCGCACCTCCTTAAACACATGAATTTATGTCCTTCCAAGGATTATGTTATAGGTAAAGGATGCCTTGACAAACGGAAAGTTCAACATTCTTTCTTACCTCTTCTCTAATTGTCATGGGAAGTTATATTGTTCCTTCGACCTTGCACTCCACCCGGTTGAATCCGTAGATGGGTGCGTCCGAAAGGGTCTGTTGGGAGTCATTTTACCCCATTCTTAGAAATGTGTCATGAAACAGAATGTCTACGGAAGCTCTATTATCTCGAAGGACTCACTTGATAGGAAAATTTTTAATTATCGGGGTGATAACTAGAGGATCATCATGGGGAAACTTCAGATCATGAAGGTCGGGATCACCAAACTCAAGCGACATTTAAGTCTTGGAACTCTTAGCTGCGTCTCCATCTATGATCATCAGCTCCCTGACATAGTCCTTTAGCGAGTTCTTTATTGTCCCAGCAGCTGTTGGCCCTCCGATGATCATGTCAATCACTAGCCCTCGGGGTGGTAGTCTCGACTTTTTTCTAGCTTGGGGATTTTTGATTTATTTTGATTATTCTCCTATAGCAGATTTCGGGCTGCACCTTTGGAACCAATAAAGCAAATGATTGTCCCATCATATCAAACGGACCACAACGCAATGACTAGGACTCATGTCGGAGGACCATGAATTACAATCTTGATCATTATCCCCACGATCATTATCTTTTCTTTGGCCTCCGCCATTTTCACCCTTGGCGAATCTGCCATATTTTCCTCCTCAAATCAGATACTTGATTTTGTCCCTGAGTTGTATGTAGTCGCGGGTGTTATGATTGACAAATTTGTGGAACTTATAATATTGGCTCTTATCTTTCCTTTCGGGGTCTCCCCTTAGTGGCTTTGGCCATCTGAAGTCCTTATCCTTCTCTATCTCTATCAAAATTTGTATCCTTCGAGCATTTAATCTTGCATAATTTGTGAACCTTAGTCCTTGATTAATCTTGGAAGTAGAGTCGGAGTTCTTATTAGTTCAAGAATATTTATCCTTGTCATTATACTTTTGCTCCATTTTTTACTTCTTATTGCCCGAGTTCTCGTTACTCATCACAATCATTTTCATGCTTTCCCTAGCCTTGATATCCCTTCAGGCTCTCTCTTGGAGTTATAGCTTCGTTTTAGGTGCATGCTTGTCCAAGGACATCTTGAAGAGCTCATTATTAGTTGCTTGTTACTGGGCTATTATAGCTATTGTATCACCTAGATATGGGAGCTTCAAGGCCTTCTTCATAAATCGTGTAACGACCGAGAAATTACGCTTGTATTATATCATAATAAAGATAAATTATGTGTATTATTATGTGATTAAATGAGTTGAGTCATTAAACCCTAACTGCTATGTGTTACGTGTTGTCTGTTTTGATTCAAACGTGCTTTGTATATTTATTGAGTGTTTTATCGTAAGTTATATATTTTACATCAAAAATCCGTACAGTTCAAAACTATATTTTGAAAGCCCGTATTTCAAACAAAATCATTGGCCCTAGTTTGCCAAAAATGCCCTATACCATATCACTATTCTGAACCCCTAGACGTTTTACAAATTTACCTTTTTCGCGAAAAACGACTTTTCCGGACCCCTTCGGGTACCAAAAACCCCACAAAAATCACATTTTTATTTTTATATGATCATGAAATTATCATACATAATTTTTCTTTGCATTTTTGTAATATTCACAATTTTTGGGAATTTTTAGCATTTATTTTGTATTTATTGGATATTTAAAAATTCAATATTAATACCCAAAAATTATAAAAATTGGGGCCAAATATTTTTATTAGGAGTGTAATTAGCCCCTTAATTTTATTTAGGGGTATTATTTTCATATATCTAAATAGTTGATTTACTGTTAATTAATTAGTAATTAATAATAAAAAAATCAGAAAAAAATCAGAAAATCAAGAAATTCTTGTGTGGGTGAAGAACAGGGCAGGAGAATCAAAGCCAATTTTGATCGTGATTCTGTTAACCAAATCAGTCATGTAAGTATCGGTTTTGAAGCTGATTGAGTGTAGTTTTCAATTATGTAATCTTTTTTGTTGTTATTTTAATCGATTTCTAATTTGTATTTTCGGGTTTTTATTTCGAATTCGGTTTGAATGAATCGTTAGTTGTTTGTTGATTTTATTGATGGGAAAGAATAGATCGTTGAATTTACAGTAGAACGACACCTGTTTCGTCAGTTTTGGTGTTGATTTCGTCCTCGTCGGAGAACCGCCAGGAACAGTAGGAGGAGGTTGCTATGGTGGCCAGGAACGATCACGCAGAAAAATTAGACTGGAATCACACGATTTGGCCGTGTTTTTACTCGTCGGAAAATTCCCGCCGGCGTCGGGTTTCTGGGCTGCTGGGTTCGTGTTCTTCGTGACCCGGGTTCGACCCGGGTTTGATCCTAAAAATCCTAATCTGAAACCCTGAAACATGTTTCTGATATATTATTTATTTATTCTATTTTCTAAAAATCAGAAAATTAGTTTTAGTAATTCTAAAAATTAAATAAAAATCAGTTTTACATTCTGAAAAATCTAATAATTAATTTCTAAATTATTTTATTAAATTATAAATTCGAATTTAATTATTTAATTAATTATTGAATTATTTATCTAATTATTTATTAGTTATCTAATTAATTAATAATTAGGTAATTAATTAATAATTTGGTAATTAATTAATAAATAAGGATTAAAAATAATTTAATATTGTGTTTAATAATCTAATAATTAGTTAATATTACGAGTAACTCGTATTTATATGAGTAGTGATTCGATAATTAGAATTATTATTCGAGCGATAATTTATTCGAAGAAGGTCGGAATAATAATTTGTATTGTATAATTAAATACCGATAATTAATTGATTAACGAATCGTATAAATTACAATAATAATATAATGGTTAGATATTTATGTGAGGATCGTGAATAGTTCATATTTATACGAGTAATTAATCGTTGAGTTAGATTATAATTCGAGTAATTAGTAATTGTTCGATAAATAGCGTATCAGTTAATTGAGTCGATTGATTATTTGTGAATAATCGATCTGATCGAGTGAGTATTAATAATTTGTAAATAATAGTAATAAATAGTAATTAATCCTAATAATTAGGGATTAATTATTTTAAAATACAATAATTATTAATTAATTAAATAAAAATGTAATTAAGGATTATTTAATTATAATTAATTATTTATAATTAATTATTAATTAATTAAATCTTTTTTATTTCTTAATAATTAAATTGTTAGTCCGATTTGAGCGAAACGAAGACCCCTAGACTCAGAAAAATGAAACGAATCTAATAAAAATAGTTGTAAGTTATAATTTCTTCCGGAAGAGAGTGGTTTTGTGATAATTAATTGTTCATAGGCCCTATTAGGGGTAGAATCGAGTCAAATAAATCCCGAAAATTTGTAATAAAATCAGATAGGGTCAGATATTATAAATATGAGTCTAGAATCGATTCCAAAAATAATTATAATTCTAAAAATTATTTATGTGCTTTGTGTGCTATGTGCTTTACGTGGTTATGTGAACCTTACGTGCTATAATTATATGTGTATATATGCGAGTCAAATATTAACGCATGGGTAGACTGATAAGTTTACGTGGTATCAATTCTAGATACATGTATATAGTAAGTTATCTAAATGACTATCTTTCTATGATTGGTTCAGTGTCAGCAAGGCAGAGCCAGCTAGGGACAGAAGACGGTGAGTTGAACCAGGTTAAGTATGCGCAAGGCAAGTTCTTCCCCTATTCCAAATTCAGAATAGTGAATTATATTTCCTTTTATCATATCAGTTACCTTTGATAATTATTGTTCATATACATTGATACCCAATTATTAATTCTTATTTCTATTTCATTTCGATTCTTGATTTCTCCCAGTTTATTGAATTCCCTATTCATATTCCAATACTTTTACCCTTATTACATATACTCTGGTACATCCTGGTGTTGGGATACATCAAAAGCATTCCGATTGTTCCGGATGCTATACCTTGGACTGGATGGTTACTATATGGGCTGGGTTTTACCCAGACCACTATTTAATAGGCCGTAGTTGCCTGAGTACTCTTTATATTGGTTGGGTCTATGCAGTTTGGTATAGATCTGTACTGTATCCTGACTGATCAGTAGGTTATAGTGCATATGTTGGTTCTTGTTTCCAGTCTTGTTCATTTGGCACTCGCTAGTGTTGGCAAATTATTATCCTATATAGATACAGATGGTTGTTCAAACTAGCAGCTTATTGGTTCACTTAATTCTCTCTCTCTATACTATATATATATTGTTGTAGGCTTGTTGAGTAATTTTGGCTCATCCCTTTTTATTGTTATTCCTATTGTTTTACAGTTAAGGTAGAGAATGAAACCCATCAGGACCCGCATAGTCAAGAAGCGAGTCAAGCAGCGGGACCCTCTTATACCAAGAGTGTTCCTTCCTATTCCCCAAGAGAGCTTTGAATTACCAGATCAGGTGTAACAGGATAAGTAGTAATGTTGGGTTGAATAAAAGTTTTGTGTAGTTTGAATAAAAGTTGTATGGTGAGAATGTAGATAGAATAAAGTTTTATAACAAAGAGAGTTCTTGAGATATATTTTATTTATTTGGGTTTGTAATAAAGTGTAGTATGTGGTTCTTGTTTTTAACTAAACCCTTAAAAGATCCTGAGTAGTAATAGTTCGGGGTAATTATTATTTTTATATTCCGCTTTTGCAGGTTTAGTTTGTAGTTATTATTAATAATGCCCCAAATCTATACCCGGGATTTGGAGGGTGTTATAAATCGGCTTAGATATTTCCCTAAGGATTCCTTCACCCCTTTATCGAGATTCATGAGAGACGTCGAGCTTTTCTCGTGCACTCTCCCTCTGATGTGTTGCTTGAGGAAATCTTGACTGAGATCTTTGAAGGATCCAATCGAGCTTGGGAGTAGACGGCTTTAAAACCTTTGTGCCATGCCCCCTAAAGATTGGGCAAACTCCATGCACTCGAGAGCATCATACACAATTAAACAACCGTGTATGTAAGAACATCCTAACATGGTTGGTCGGATCACCTGTTCCATTATATGCCTTGATAATACCCATCTCAAACTTCTTTGAGATATGAGCACTCATTGGCATCAAATAATTGGGATCATCCCTGGAAGCTCATGAACAAACACAGTCCTAAGACTCATGTTCAAGAAACCAAAGGTGTAGATACAAGAAAGAAAAAGAGAAATAGAAATAGAAAAATAGGGATAAACAAAAGCAATAATTTTGCTTATGTTGCAAATGCTCCTAGAAAGAAGTGTGAAAAATGTGCTCTTCAAATCATCTGAGTCACCTTTGTAAAAAGGTTATTAGCAAGCCAGCTGAAGGAGCTTGCAAATACAATAAAGCTAATTCTAATGATCCCTATTCATTTTGTGACATGTTTGACTGCATTCCTTGCAACATGAAGGTAATGAAGAGTTGCCATAAACTGAGAGTAGACCTTAAAGAATCAAGAAATTAATCTACATCAGAAGGAAAACATGCACAACAATCACTAAGTTCTATTTCTTCTAAAATTACTAATTCTACTTCTCCAAAGATATGTTTGATAATGTCATTAACAGCCTCTCTGCTAAGGAAATTTGGGATATTGTACAACTTATCTGTGAAGGTACTGAGCAAGTTAGAGAAAACAAAATGCAGCTTCTCATTCAACAATATGAATATTTTCATTCTGGAGAAGGAGAATCTCTGAATGATACTTTTAATCAATTTCAGAAACTCTTGAATGGATTGAAACTGTATGGCAGAGTGTACCAAGTCAACGATTCCAACTTAAAATTTCTAAGGTCTCTACCAAAGGAATGGAAGCCTGTGACTGTTTTACTAAGGAATTCTCAAGATTATAAGGACATCACACTTGAAAGATTATATGGAATTTTGAAGTCCTATGAACTTGAGATGGAGCAAGATGAGCTGTTGGAGAAGGGAAAGAGAAAAGGTGGATCAGTTGCACTTGTAGCTGAAAATGAGAGAATTGAAGCCAGGAATGAAGAAAAGACAATGCCAAGTCTCAAAATTGGCACAACCAAATCAGAATCAAGCAAGGGAAAGGAGCAAGCAGCTGAGGTTGAAGACAATTCCAGTCAAGATGACTCTGATGATGTTGATGAACATCTGGATTTTCTGTCCAGAAGATTTGCAAAGATGAATTTCAAGAAAAACACTAGAGCCACTAAGCCAAACAAGAACATGGTGGACAAGTCTAAGTTCAAGTGTTATAATTGTGGCACAAGTGGACACTTTGCAAGTGAGTGCAGAAATATAACTTCTGAAAAGAAGAAATTTGAGCAAGTGGATTACAAAAAGAAATATTTTGAATTGCTCAAACAAGAAAAAAGGGCTTTTCTGACTCAGGAAAATGACTGGGCAGCTGATGGAGCCAATGGAGATGATGATATGGAGTATGTCAACTTAGCCCTGATGTCTAATTCTGATGAGAATGAAACTAGTTCATCAAGTAATCAGGTAATCACTACTGACCTCTCTCAGCTTTCTAAAGATGAATATAATGAAGCTATAAATGATATGTCTACTGAATTGTATCATTTACGTGTTTCCCTTAAATCACTGACTAAAGAGAACATGAGAATTAAAGAGAATAATATGTTCTTAAGTGATAGGAATGCTATGTTAGAGGGTAAGGTAATTGAGCTTGAAAAGATTAAAATCAAATGCTTATCTGCTGAGAGTAAACTAGAAGGGTCTGTTAAGAAAGTAGAAATTCTTTCTAAACAACTAGAACGTGAGCAAGAGTTAATCAAGGCCTGGAAAACATCTAGGGATGTTAGTGCTCAAATTGTCAAAGTTCAAGGAATTGAATCATTCTGTGAGAATGCCTGGAAGAAAAATAAAAAGGAAATGGAATTGGTTGATGGACTTTCAACGGATGTAGAATCAACGGATGATGAAAGTCATCCGTTGAAGAAAGAAAAGGAGCATATGTTGAAGGCTCATCAGTTGAAACAGGCAAATGATTCTAAAAAGGATAATTTGAAAAATCTCAGTAAGAAGTTTGGTTCAACTTCCAAGAACTTTGTCAAAGAAGAAGCTAGCACATCCAAAGATGCTAATAAGGTGAATATAGGACACATGACTTTAGATCAGTTAAAAAATCAGCTTA
This sequence comes from Apium graveolens, assembly GCF_009905375.1. NCBI lineage: Eukaryota > Viridiplantae > Streptophyta > Magnoliopsida > Apiales > Apiaceae > Apium > Apium graveolens. The sequence goes on from NC_133652.1 coordinate 8,589,677, forward strand.
AGTTGGTTGAGGATAAAAAGGAAACCAAAAGAAAATCAAATAGAAATGGGAAGGTAGGGATTAACAAAAATAACAATTATAGACCTGATAAGTATGCCCCTAGGAAAAGAGGTGTTCATTGTAGTAGTGTTAATCATCTATCTGCTAACTGCAAAACTGTTAAGAATGCTCACATGCCCTTAACTCCTTTTATGCCTAACATGTCTATGTCACCATTGCATGCCATGCCTGTTCTGTCTCAACAAAATCCTCATGCACATTTTACAAACATGTCATATGTTAATAATCCTTATTTTGCTGCATTTAGTATGCCTCAAATGTCATACAACATGCCTAAGTGGAATAACATGTTTGCACAATCCATGCCTTATCAAATTCAACCAAATGTGCTAAATGATTCTGTGACTAACCCTACACTTCAACCATCTACATCTGAGACCAAGGTTGACTCAAAATTACTTAAGTCAAAAGGTGCAGGAAGTGTGGAGTCTAGGAAAATGACTAACAAGGTTAGACCCAAGGAAACTTTGGTACCAAAATCAACTTGATTTGATTTTGTTGTGTGCAGGGAAAAAGAAGGAATCTATGGTACATAGACAGTGGTTGTTCAAGGCACATGACAGGAGATTTCACCATGCTCACAAAGTTCAAAGAGAGAGTTGGCCCTAGCATAACCTTTGGAGATGACAAGAAAGGGTTCACTATGGGATATGGCTTGATTTCAAAGAAAATTTCATCATTGATGAAGTTGCCCTAGTTGATGGTCTCAAACACAATCTATTGAGCATCAGTCAACTATGTGACAGAGGGAATACTGTTTCCTTCAATTCTGAAGCCTATGTTGTTACCAGCAAGAAGGACAACAAAGTGGTTCTAACTGGAGTTAGAAAAGGAAATGTGTACTTGGATGACTTTAACTCTATAGATGTAGAATCAATCACTTGTCTTTTCAGCAAAGCAAGTCAAGATGAAAGTTGGCTACGGTACAAGAAGCTGTCCCATTTGAATTTCTAGATAATGAATGATCTAGTCAAAAAGGACTTAGTTAGAGAAATGCCTCTAGTGGAATTCTCAAGGGATGGACTGTGTGATGTTTGTCAGAAAGGAAAGCAAAATAGAGCATCATTCAGTAAGAAGCTTGAATCAGCAATTGATGAACCATTACAACTGCTACACATGGATCTTTTTGGACCAGTCAATGTATTGTCAATTTCAAGAAAAAGATATTGACTAGTGATTGTAGATGATTTCTCAAAGTTTTCATGGACTTATTTTCTTGGTTCAAAGGATGAAGCTAGTGAAATCATTATCAATCATATCAAGCAAGTCAACAATCATCAAGATTTCAAAGTAAGGAATATCAGGAGTGACAATGGAACTGAGTTCAAGAATTCTACCATGAGGTTATTCTGTGAAGAAAATGGGATCATGCATGAGTTCTCAGCTCCAAGGACTGCACAACAAAATGGTGTGGTGGAAAGGAAGAACATATCACTAATTGAAGCTACAAGAACAATGCTTGAAGAGTCAAAACTCCCAACATATTTTTGGGCTGAGGGTGTTAACTGTGCATGTTACACTCAGAATATTTCTCTAATTAATCAGGCAAAAGGCACCAACCTTAAACTTCCTTCATATCTTTGGTTGCAAATGCTAGATTCTAAGGAACCAACCTGATCACAAAGGCAAGTTTGATGCAAAGGATGATGAAGGGATATTGGTTGGTTATTCTGCTGGAAAATCATATAGGGTCTACAATCTAAGAACCAACATTGTTATGGAATCTGTGCATGTTGTGTTTGATGATAAAAATATTGATGGACTAACAGATGAGGGACACCATGAAGGACTCAAATTTGACAACATTTAGATATATTGTGATGACAATTAAGATGAGAATGATGGAGAAGACACTTGAAAAAGGATTCAAAATTTGCCTTTGGATAATGCATAAAATGCTGCATTAGTTAAAAGTCATAACTCAGCATCCGTTTACAGAAGTAATGCAGCATCCATTGAAAGACAAAGTGTATCATCCGTTAAAGTACATAATGGAGCATCCGTTGATCATAGTTCATCAACGAATAATCAAATTACATCATTAGTTGATAGAACTCCCAGCTCACAACTAATCAACTAATCAACACTCTATCTCACATCATGACAACACTGAGGCCACCTCATCTACAACTAATCTACCACCTCAAAGGAAATAGACCAAGAGTCATCCCTTTGAACTGATCATTGGTGATGCAACATCTGAAGTGCAAACTAGAAGGGCTACTCAAGATGAATGTCTATACAGTAGTTTTCTATCACAGGAGGAGCCTAAGAGAGTGGAAGAAGCTCTATTGGATCCAGATTAGATTTTATCTATGCAAGAGGAGCTAAACCAATTTGAGAGGAACAAAGTATGAAAGCTGGTACCCCAGCCAAAGAACAAGAGTTCTATTGACATAAAATGGGTATTCAGAAACAAGATGGATGAAAATGGCATTATCATAAGGAATAAAGCTAGATTGGTTGCCAAGGGCTACTCTCAACAAGAGGGAATAGATTTTGATGAGACATTTGCTCATGTTGCAAGACTTGAAGCCATCAGAATTTTTCTAGCCTATGCAGCCCATGCCAATTTCAAAGTCTATCAAATGGATGTCAAGAGTGCATTTTTTAATGGAGAATTGGAGGAAGAAGTCTATGCGAGTCAACCTCCAGGGTTTGAAGATCCAAATTTTCCAAACCATGTGTATTATCTGTTGAAAGCACTCCATGGACTAAAGCAAGCACCTAGAGCCTGGTATGAGACTTTGTCAAAATTTATTTTAGATAATCACTTCACTAGAGGTACTGTTGACAAAACTCTTTTCTTTAGAAATGTTAATGGCTCTACAATACTTGTTCAAATTTATGTAGATATTATATTTGGTTCTACAGATGATAAACTTTATAAAAAGTTTGCGAATTTAATGCAAGATAAATATGAAATGAGCATGATGGGAGAACTAACTTATTTTCTTGGTTTACAAGTTAAACAAGTTAGTGGTAGAATTTTCATTAGTCAAACCAAATATATTTATGATCTTTTAAAGAAGTTTGACTTAATGGAGTGTTCTTCTGCAAATATTCTCATGGCTACTGCCACTAAGCTTGAATTAAATAAGGCTGAAAAGTCTGTTGACATTACAAGCTATAGAGGCATGCTTGGTTCACTTCTATATGTAACTACTAGTAGACTTGATATAATGTTTGTTACATATCTTTGTGCTAGATTTCAAGCTGATCCTAGAGAATCTCACTTAGTTGCTATTAAAAGAATTTTCAAATATCTCAAAGGGACTCCAAATCTAGGAATTTGGTACCCTAGAGAGTCTGGTTTTGATCTAATTGGCTACTCAGATGTAGATTATGCAGGTTGCAAAATAGACAGGAAAAGTACAACTGGCACCTGTCAATTTCTGGGGAATAAGCTTGTGTCATGGTTCAGTAAGAAGCAAAATTTTGTTTCTACATCAATAGCTGAGGCTGAGTACATTGCTGTTGGTAGTTGCTGTGCACAAATATTATGGATGAGGAATCAAATATCTGACTATGGGCTAAATATTGACAAAATTCCAATATTCTGTGACATTACAAGTGCCATTGCCATTACTGAAAATCCAGTGCAGCATTCAAGAACCAAGCACATTGACATCAAGTACCACTTTATAAGGGAACATGTGATGAATGGTACAGTGGAACTTCATATTTATCCAAGTGAAAAACAAATTGCAGACATCTTTACCAAGGCACTTGATGAATTAACATTCACAAGATTAGTAAGTGAGCTAGGTATGCTTAATTTTTCTTAAATTCATGTCCAAATTGTAATTTGTTATGCATCCTGAAATGAATTTGTTGCAAGAACAAAGTTGGCTTTAAGTAAAGCTCATCCTATCAATGGATATTCCCTATCCGTTGAAAGTCAAAGTTGTTCTATCAATGGATGTCCGTTATCCGTTAAAAGATAAATACATTTCTGGAAGTTTTATCCTTCAACGGATAAAACTGTGTTAATCTTCAACGGATGACAGTTTACCTTATCCGTTGAAGTGTCACATCAGTCGATTCAAGTGGATCACAGCCGTTGATTCTATTTTCTTAAGTTTTGATACATATATATACAACTGTATGTATATGCATTAATGGGTAATTTTTAGAATACCTACAGTTTTACTTTAATTCGTAAACGGCTGTAATTTACCCAAAATATTGTTTAATCATTTTCTTTATGTTTTAATTTGAGTAAGTATAAAAGTCCCCTTGAATTCTTATTTTCACTTTACACTTTTTTGAATTTTTAAAAGCTTTTACTCTCTTTCTCTCCCAAAATTCTCAACTCTTCTCTGCAACTTCTACCAACCACAATGGACCAAGTAGTAAAGATAATATCTTAATTCTGGTCTTTGATTACAACTTCTCTAGTTTATTTTATCAACCCTGACATTGATTTCTCTCCCCAAATTTTTGTCATCCCAGTTTTGATTGGATTGCTCTTTGAACTTTTGGTAATTGTGCCAATGCTGATACCAGTAGATGAAAGTCATGCATTCCTTTTGGATCATGATTGGGCTCTAGGACTAATTTTTCTCAAGATCTGTACCAGACTGGCGAGTTATATATCGCCTCTTATGTCATTCTTAGAGGGTCTGTATGTAAATCTTAAATGTACAAGAGTAGGAACTCTGGGTGCACATTTGGCATAAGTAGAATTTTTCTCAAATGGACCAACTAACAGGTCTCATTCTGTTGTTGACATCTTTAATAATAAAAGTAGATAACTAGCAACATCCAGTAATATTCTTTTATGATATCTATATGTTATGTGTTATTTTAAATGATTAAATAGACACTTAATAATCATTTACTGTTTTTAGTAATTCAAATGATACACCGTCTCATTTTTCTTTGTTAAGTGATAAGTGATGATATATATTCTAATGGTACTTGTAATGTGTTAATAATCAAACCTTATTTCTGTGTATAACATGGTACCTGTATATTTTCTGGTCACTCTTTCTTCTTCTTGTTTCACCTTGTGATTATAAAGATGAATATTTTCACGTCGATATACTAATTTTTTGACCTATATTTCTCAGGAAGAACTGAAATTTGTTGGACGTATTGAAACTGCTTCGCGGTCCTCCAAAGAGTATGTATTTGGTCTTACATATGTATTACCCTCCTTCCACCTGCTCATTATTAAAGATATTATTTTTTGTACCATCACCTTCAACATTTGAAACTACTGACATTATCCAGTATCTATGTTATAAAATATACTGTCTGCTAAATTTAGTTTTTATCCATAATTGGACAGGTTTGCTGATTATGTGATGGCAAGTTCTGATCCTTTAATTACTACGTAAGAACATTATGTTTGATTGTATGAATTTGCAAAGGTAAATGTATCTAATCTTTGCCACTAATTTCTTATTCATGTGTGCAAAATCTATAATAACCCTTTCTTATATATCACCAATTATTGGTAAAAGCTAGCATTTTTGCATCACGAGATGAACCTTGGTTTGGTGAATTGAAGTTGGCCTTATTATCTTTTACAACTTGCTTGAGATTTAGTATATGTATTTACTTTAGGCTTGACTTGCTGGTGAATATGTAGTATGAAACTATAAATCTTTCTAATTTACTCCACTTGGTATACTTGAAAGTCTTTTACCACGAGTCTTTCATATGTTAAGGGGTCTATGTGATTTACTACTTTTTGTTCACATGAATCAGGGATGAAATGTTATGGTTGTGTTTTATAAAATTACTGCAGCATTTATCCAACTGCCCTTCCCTCTATTTAAACTAACATACAGACCTCAATTTACAACATATTTTGCTTAGCAAAGAAAATGGTGGTCATGTGGATTGTATGAACAACAAATGCAATTATGAAAAGATTAAATCATTGCGAACCAAATGAATGAATCTGTCTCACTATTGAATTTATTCATTCAATGACATAAATTAATGTTATTTCTGGTTCAAGAACTCTAATATGTATCCAGTTAATTATCCAGAGCTTGTACTTGTATCATTTTGCAATCAATATCTCTCTGTGCATCCTGGCTGCTTTTGTCACTTGAGATGTTGGTTCTGTAAGTATTGCTTAACTGTGACAAGGATACCTGGATTAGTTGTGGGTACTAGTTATAGTGTTACGCTCATTTTGAGAAGATGTATATAGCCCTATATAATATATGAGTACAATCTCTATTTTCTTATGCTCTCACTGTGTAAAGACCAATTGATTTGTCCGGACTATAAAGATAGAATTGCTGATAGCATGTTCATGTATTATACAGATGTATGCATTTTTGCTGCCGATTGTTATATTTAACCTCTTCTATATCCGTAGAAGAAGTTTCTATGACCTGTACCATAGTATTCTAGGTGGGTACATATTGATTATATATTCTCAGCAGTTAAAGATAAACTGCTCTTTCATCACCTAGTCAATATCCTACTAAAAATCTTGTACACTGATGATGAGCTAATGATAAATACTCATTATGCAGGCCTCTTATCCGCTGTACTGATAACTGGTTTTATTACGGATTCTATTAAGAACGCAGTTGGTCTCCCTCGACCTGATTAGTTTATAGGAAATGCTTTATGAATGTGGTTTATTGATGACTGGACATTATTGTTGGTGTTTGACACTCACTGTGATTGTCCGTTTAGATTGTTCAATATATATAAGATAAATACAATTTGGGAGCTCTAGCTGCTGCTTGTTTGATGTTTGCTTTTACAATTCTGCAAACACACCCCTTATATTTATCGGTAGACATTAAATCCTCTTTGTGTTTTCTTCAGTTATATTGGAACCTAATTTCAAATTTTTAACTCTGTTAATTTTTCTGTATCGGGTTTTGCTATACGGCTAGAGGAGGATTCTGCTATACAGAGCATAACATATTTGAATTTGGTACATGTATTAGTGATATTATTTTCTCAAATAATCAAATAATAAAATTTGTTCACACGGTAATAACTTTAGATCTCGAAAGCTGTAAGTAAGTATGTATCAAGAAGTCCGGGTATTTATAGTAAAAGAAGATGACTTGTCGAGAACTCAAAAGTAGACATTTGGAGTTTGTCTATCGAGAAGTCATTTAGAGAAGTGAAGTACATATCGAAAAGTCATTTTAAATCACTCTTATAGAGAACTCAAACTTGACTTATCGAAATGTCAAATAAATACCTGGTTTGTCCCCAAAAGTTGACTGAATTAATTCTAACTTTTTACTTGAATAAATTCAAAATAAAATTAGAATGCATTTTCCAAAAGTATTTTACTATAATATTTTATCAATTTAAATAATCTCAGTTCTGAGTTATTGATAAGTTAAAGGATTGTACTTGTAGAGAACTCTGTGTATGAACATTATTAGAGAACTTTACAAGGACTTATCGATAAGACATTTTAAATCTATCGAGAAGTCACTCGAGAAGTCAGTAAGTTAACTTATTGAGGACTCACTCGAGAAGTCCTAAAGTGACTTGTCGAGAAGTCAATTGATACTTATCGAGAACTCGGTTTTCTAAATAGTTTTGGTTATTGTAATTCTGCCTTGAGTTAATTTTACATATTAAGGATGTAAATTAACAACTAAGCAGTTTACTCAGAATTTGAAAAATTCCAAGTTAATTAAATTTAAAAGAAAAATATACAGAGATTTCTGAAATATTTATAATTCATATTTTAGTTAATTTCTAATTTAATCAAATTAATTTTGATTTACTGGAGATTAATCTGCTGCACAACATTAGCTGAGTTCTTGCCTTAGGATGAAGAATTGAGCAATCCAATTTCACTTACAAGTCTTAGTAAAAGTTTCTTCATCCAAAGGTTTAGTAAAAATGTCAGCTAGCTGTTTTTCCGTTGGTGCAAGAAGTTTTGATGCTAAACCAGGATACATGTCTTAGAAAGACTGAATTTGTATCTATGAAACCAACAACTCCAAAACTGATTCCTTTGGAATGTCATAATCTCAAGTTGAGCTTCCTTCTAGTATCTGAAGATCCTTTTTCTTCCCCTTAGGTTGTGCAATCAAACTCAGGTGTATGAGATGAGCTTCCATTTACCATGATTCTCTTGTTGGGAATTTCTTCATTTTCTTATTCTAACAAACTTTACAATCTTTAACTTGAGCAAGCTTGTTTCTTTCTCCTGATACCTTGGTGTAGAAGCAGCAAATACCATTCTTATTTGTTGAGTCAAAATCTTCAATAAACAAGCTTCCTTTCCTTCCTCCCATAGGAACAACTTCACCAGTTTTCTTGCTGATAATAGTGCATTCTCCTTGTAGAATAAGACTTGAGACCATTGTCTATAATATGCTAATTCTGAATAGACTCACTTCAAGATCAGCTACCAGTGCTACATTAATCAAAGACAACATTTTCAATACATTCTTGCCATATCCCATTTTGAATCCTTTGTTGTTGTCTCCAAAGGTCACAAATGGGCCATCTTTTTCCTCAAATTGTGATAGCAGGGCTTTACCACCAGTCATATGCCTGGAACATCCACTGTCCATGATCCAGGTGACTTTCTGTACTTGCCCTACACATAATGAGTCTTAAGTGTGTTTGGAAACCCAAGCAGTGTTGGGTAGTTTCTTGTTGGTAACTTTTTCAGGAGAAGTAGAATGAGTAATTTTAGAAGAAACAGAATTTAGTGATTGTTGTGCATGTTTTCCTTCTGATGTAGATTCATTTCTTGATTCTTTAAGGTCTACTCTCAGTTTATGGCAACTCTTCATTACCTTCATGTTGCAAGGAAAGCAGTCAAACTTGTCACAAAATGAATAGGGATCATTAGAATTAGCTTCATTGTATTTGCAAGCTCCTTCAGCTAGCTTGCTAACAACCTTTTTACAAAGGTGAGTTAGATGATTTGAAGGGCACATTTTTTACACTTCTTTCTAGGAGCATTTGCAACATAAGCAAAAATATTTCTTTTGTTTATCCCTATTTTTCTATTTCTATTTTTCTTTTTCTTTCTTGCATCTACAACTTTGATTTCTTGAACAGGAGTCTTAGGACTGTGTTGGTTCATGAGCTTCTCTTCAGTTTTTGAAGACTGGACGGATTCTTCAGTTTTCTTTTCTTTATCTACATCAGCAATTTCTTGCTTGATTATCAATTCTTCTTCACTGAAGTTGACTACACATGCTTTGAATGTAGGTGCATTAACCTCTTTCAAAAAGGTTGGAGCATTATCAGTCTTCTTGGATTTCCCTTTGTCACCTATAGTCATCTTTTTGTCACTCATGTCTTCATAATCGAGGCCAATAACAATATTTGCACATGGCTTATTCTTCTCACGATACTGTTCAACCAATTCAGATGCATTTCTGAAAGATTTCATCTTTACTTCATTCTTTTCTAGTTTCTCCCTTAACACTGCTTCAATTTCATTTGCACACTTGAGCTTGTTCTTGAGATAGGCATTTTCTTGTTTTAAAGGTTCAAGCTCAACCAACAAAAATTCAGTTTCTTGCTTCTCACTCTCGAGCTTCTTATTTATCTTTGTTAATCTGCTAACTTCTTCATTAGCAGCAACCATGCTCGTATGAATGTGAAACATTTCTGTGCTCATCTTTTCAACAGTTTCCTTGTATTGATTTACATTTAAATCAATAGTGGTAAGAATTGGTGTTTGTCCTTTTGATGAGGATGATTCCCCTTGCTCCAAGGCCATTAGAGCATAGTTTCCAACTTCCTCATCTTCATCATTATCTGAATCATCCCAACTCTTTCCATCTGCAATGTAAGCTTTGCTCTTTGCTTTTTCAGAAGAGCTTCATACTTTACTTCTAGTTCAAGATAAGCTTTGTCTTTCTTTGCCTTTTTGGGTTTCCTGCATTCTGTAGCAAAGTGGCCTAGTTCATCACAATTGAAGCATCTTATATTAGATTTGTCAATAGATCCAGTTTTGTAACCACTCTTGCTGTTAGAATTGTACTTCCCTTTCTCTTTCTAGTTGTTGTCTTTGTTGAAGGATTGTCCTTTATTCTTGAAATACCTTGGCTTCTTTATTCTAATGTTAGAGAATTTTCTAGCTAGATAGGCCATAGACTGATCTAGCTCATCTAGTTCTTCAAGAGTGTAAAACTTATCTTTTTCTAACTCTAAGATGACTTGCTCCCGTGAATCATTTGTTCTCTGCTCCCTTGATAAGGCATCTGAAGTTTAATATCTTAGTTCATCATTGAATGAGTGGCTTTCATTAATAATTAAAGCACTTGATCCATCCACCACTTGTCCTTGACCAGACCTCAGCGATTGCCTTTGAATCATCTCTAGTTCATATGTTTTGAGAATCCCACACAGAACTTCCAGAGTTATTCTGCTCAAGTCTTTTCCTTCCCAGATTGCTGAGATTTTTTGTTCCAAATGGTCAGGGAGAGTAAGCAAGAACTTTATATCCACTTCTTCAGCTTCATAGTATTTGTCATGAAGCTGCAAGTTATTTATCAGCTTGTTGAATCTTTCAAACACATGAGTAATGCTTTCCTTAGGCTTAGCCATGATACCCTCATACTGTGAAATCAGTATCCTTCTTTGATTTGATCTAGCCTCCTCAGTTCCTTCACACAATATCTCAATCTTTTACCATATCTGCATGGCAGTGTCACAGTTGATAATATTATTGTTCATCACATTGTCAAGTGACACAATCAATATCATTTGGAAGCTGCTATCCAAGGAAAATTTCTCCTTTTCAGAATCTGTATACTCAGCAGGATCTTTTGGAGCATAATGAGTTGGTATGACAAGGTCTCCATCTGTAGATTCCTCAACCCTTACCATAGGAATGAAGGGTCCATTCTTGAGGATCTGAATGTAGAATGGATTTGCCATCCTGATAAACAACATTATTTTCTTTTTCCAAAGAGTGTAGTTAGCTTTGTCAAAGGTAGGAATTTTGATGCTACTGATTTTCTGTGTATTCATTCTTTGAAGATCTTGAATTTGTTTTCTTTCAGATTTTGCTCTGATACCACTTGTTCGGTAATGAATCACACATAGAGGGGGGTGAATATGTTTTTCTAATTTTAGGCTTTTCTTGAAAGATAATGGTTGAACAAAATAAATTAAATTTTGTATAGAAAAGTGTTCATGCATAAATTAACCTTGAACAAAATAAAGAACACAGATCTTTAAAACTCACTTAATTTTTGTATTAAAAATTAAGATGCTTTGCTACAAAATTTCTAAGCTCTTCGAAGTTAAAGAGCTCAGCTTCTTCTCGAGAGTGTTACAAGAATTTTGATCTAAATTGTTACTTCTAATTAGAGGACCAGTGTTAATTGTATAGCTCAGTTAACTGCTGGTTTACACATTGGATAATAAACATACTATTAGCTTTTCTAAAGTGTCACTTGTCATATCTATTTATAGAAAAGCAAATCTTCCATTTCTGGCTTAGCGTATCTTTAGTATCCCGTGTTTACTTTAATCTTCCTATGTCAGTTAATCTTTGCCATTGATCTTCACACACTTCAAGCTGCTTTTTATAGACTTATCAATCCAACTGTTGAATTATTTTTTGATTATTTATCTTGGATATTGAACTGATCTGCAATTCTGTACTTTGAGACTGTACTTCTAGATCTCCAGTTTGATTCATTTGAACATTTGATATCTTGATAAGTACAAAGGCTTAGCGAGATCTCTAGTACTCCATAATGAGTTTGGCTTGTAGAGAGGTCTTCAGCTCATCGAGATCTCTAGTCTTTATAACTTCACTTAACTTGTAGATATCTCTAAGTTCTCAAATGGATATAGATTTGTCGATAACTCTGAGTTCTCTAGTAAAAGAATGACTTTTCGATATCTTTTTGAGTTCTCAAGTAGCTTTCCTGACTTCTCTACTCCCGGTGGATGTTGCTTATCCGTTGAGTAGATATTGCTCATCCGTCGAGTAGATGTATAGTTTATCCGTCGAGTAGATGTTATTCATCCATCGAGTGGATATATAGCTCATCCGTCGAGTAGATATTACTTATCCGTCGGTACTCTCTGGAGTTTGAATGACTTCTCGATAAGTCATTCTGGAGTTTTCAAATGACTTCTCTATATCATTAAATCTGTAACTTGTAGAGATCTTGACATAGAACATTTTTATCCAAACATATTTATTCAACTCCAAGCTTCGTCAAAATTCTTCTGAGGCATGATCTTCTTGATCTTCTTCCAGATAGAATCCTTAGGCTTGATATTGTTTTAGGAAAAAGACTCCAGTCTGCTCCTTTGTATTTTTATAGACTTTAATTGTTACAAGTACATAATACAAATTTAGATAACAATACAACTAACTTAGGGTTGGCCCCAAGCTCATCCGATTACTAAAAATAACTATTCATTAATCTTCCACTCAGATCATAGATGCTAATGACATTGTTAGCTCCAGTAATCTGACATCATCTATTATATATTACACTAAGTGCTTTGAACGCATAGTTAAAATAATAATTTTTAAAATTTTCTTTTTCTGAATAAAAATATATAACTTAAAATTTTATATACAAAAAGATAATTTTCACTTTGCGGTCAATGCATCTTGAGATGTGTGCATAAAATAAAGAGACAAATTAAAATGAAACATATGGAGTAAGTTTAACATTTGGAATCGATATATGTATATATATATGTATATATATAGCATTTTAGAAGGTGGAGGGAGAGAAACACTTTGAGATAAAAGAGATACAAGAAATATATTTGACACAAAAGTTATTAGATCAAATTATACAATTAACAAAGTTCACCAATATTTTACATGAGAGTTGTTAAAGATATCAAATTGGATATGAAATTCTTTTCTAAAATGACACCACATTAGTGACCATTTGGATAATTTTATAGGTGGAATTCTTTTGAATTAAGGGGAATTAGTTGTTACTAATTGTATTCTAGCCAATCAGACAATAACAAGTGTGATTTGGGATCCATTTTAGTTACCCATTTAGGACTTTTAGCATTTTTCTTTTTACATACCTATATTTTTTGGTTTTGTAATTAGTTAAACTATTAGTTGACTCGGATAATTATAAAGAGTCAAGTTTTTAGTACTAATAAATTACTTCATTTGTTAAATAATAGTTAAAGTCATATCGAACTTATTACAAAATTCTAACTATATAATAACCTAAACACCTCCACTTACAAATTACCTAATTTTAAATATCTCTTATAAATGACACAAAAAATATTTCTGATCATATATAAGCTTCTCCTCTTGAGATTTCGATTTAAATTTTCTACCATTCATAAATTGTCATGTGTGTTGAAGCATTAGACTTTGCTTTTGCTATCATTATGATTTCAACTTTCTATTACTCACCTTGTCTCAAAATACCTTATCATTCCAACACTGCCCTTACAAACTCTGTCACCCACCTTACAAGCAAAAATTAGGTGATTTATCTCTAATCTTTCTTATTGCATAAACCACAAGTTAACTTACATTGAATGCCCAGTTTCCTTATTATACCAGTAGTTGATAACTTCCCGTGAAATGCTAACAACATGATAAAATGCAATTCAAGTGAGATAATTTACCACAATTCAACGGAGATGATTTACCACATAAGAACTTAATCCAGTTTACTTTAACAACATTTTCCCTTATTCTCTTATAATCATTTCAATTATAAGCATCTACAATACAAAATTTATCACTTTTACTACCACCCCTTACCTGTTTTCTTATGCTAAAGATTTTCTTCACAACTCATTAAGCCTGCTTAGCAACCTCCATAATTTCAATATTATTTTCCTTAATATAATAAGCATGCACCATTTTATTCAAAGCACGTAAATAAATAAGGGTTAAAAGCCACAAAATAAAAAAATAAATTTAAGCCCTAAATTTGATACGTTAAACTGAATTTTGAAATTATTAATCAAAACCAAATTATATTGCTTACATGACTCATTGATCAAAACTCAAAAAGATTTTATTAAGAATCAATGACTATCAATTCCACAATTTACATACTAATTGTCTTATTTAACATTTAAATCGTGTCGATCTTATCATATATCATAAATTTTCACAACATTAGCTACAATTTCTTGAAATTTAATTAAAAGTTTACAATATTTGAAATTTTCAAAACATTAGCTGCAATTTCACGTTGAAATTTGATTAAAAGTTTACAATATTCGCTACAATATTTCTAATTGTATTTTATCTAAATAAAATCGAAATGCAACCGAGTAATATAATAAGGAATACTAACTCATCATGGTCATGAATTAGGGGTTTTTACTCATTAAGTACATAAAAAAAATTATAAATTAAGATTGCAATCTATGAGCATAATAAAGTATAAAAAATACAATTTTATGCAAATATGCTAAGTGGTCGGGCCAATATAGAGTAAAGGCCCTTTTAATCACAATTTAATGTTAAATGGCCCATGATATCACTATCAAAAAAATTGTAGTTAGTCTCACATAATAATGCAAGTTTTTTTCACGGAAAAAAAATATTAAAAACTCATGTTTCCCTTGTTTAGCCACCAGCAAGTGGGCCTTGTATGATGTTGTGCAGGTTCAAATTTCAGGTGACTTTTTCACGGTATTTATTTTTATTGCAGAAATATTGAAAATACGTTTGCATAAAAATAGTTTTTTTCTAAAAATTAGGGAGAAATGCAATGTGAAGATGAGTTTTCTAGATATGCATTTTAAAGTTGTGTTTTTGTATGATATAAAAGGATATTTTTCTAAATTATAATATTATAAAATATTTTTATTACAGTTGTGATAGAAAGGGCAATTATCCGCCAATGTAGGTAATTTCCTAAAATAAATTGAATTGGGGATAAAAACTCAAAGTTTTTCTTTCAAGACTAGTTCTAGGTTTGTGCCGTCAAAAAAATAAAATTCTAGGTGAAGAAGGCAAAATCTTGATATTAAGACCACATCTTAATCCTAGATAAATATCTCCGAACAAGCACCAAAAAAGTTCAATTTTGCTATATATAGAGGGTTTTTTTGCATAAGGAGAATTTAGAAAAAAAAATACTCAAAATTTGACTTATTTTGAATTATTTATTCTATTTATATGGGCTTAAACCCATGAGAATTAAGAAAAAAAAATACTAAAAGTTTGACTTATTTTGAATAATTTCATTCTAACTATACCTGAAGCCAGCTAGTAAATTGTCAACTTTTGTCTCGGGTGTGTAGAAGTCCACATAAGGCCTGAATCTTGATGCATGTGTTCAATGAATCTGAATTTTCTTATAAGATAGTTATATTGTTATAATAAGAAAAAATCCAATTTTCATTATATCCTAATAAAATAAAAGTAGATTGTGAAGATAAAATATTTTTATTATCCAAATTAAATATCAACATTTTACAGTGAATTTTTTAAAATCCAAATCAAATACATTCAAATCTATAACACTAAGAAAAACAAATTAAGATCTCAACTGAATATATCCATTTGATTTTCAAAAAAAAAATTTTAAAATCTCATTTGAATATTCCCTGATATTATAAATCATCTGTTTTTATTTCACTTTAGCAATTGTTCAAAATGAAAACGGTGAAAATTATAATTTGTATTCAACCCCCCTTCTATAAATTAGTGGTATATTGATTATAAATTAATAATAATTGGTATCCAAGCAAGCCCTCAATCTATAGAGGGTTGAAAGATCTTGAATCTATAAAATCAATTATGGGTAAAAAGGATGTAGGTGTAAAGATTCCAGTTCTTGACAGAGAATTTTGTTCTCACTTGAAAGTGAAGATGAGGCTCTACTTGTCTCAAGATGAGGGGTTTGTCACATGTATTGCCAATGGCCCTCATATTCCAGTGGAGATGAACCATTGGTGCTGACATAATAGTGGTAAGACATCCAAATGTCATTTATTCCAAGTCCTTATTTTTGTGCATATGTCATGCCATGAAACATGACTGATGTAAACAACATGTTTAATCCTCATAAGAATATCATGAATTCACATAATCTTGCATATGATTTTAACATCATTAATTCTGATCAAGAGTCAAGACCAAGGTGAATTTTGATCCTCTTAAGTCTAAGCTTAAGAATGGAAATAAGGCAAAGAAAGCACCTAACAAAACTGAACCTAAAAGTGCTTGGGTACCAAATTAAAATTTAGTTGGTTTTATTTGTGTGCAAGGAAAGAAAATAAATCTATGGTATGTGGATAATGGATGTTCAAGGCACATGACTGGTGATTTATCCATGCTCACAGTAGTGAAGGAAAAGGCTGACCCCAGTATTACCTTTGGAGATGACAACAAACGGTATACTGTGGGATATGGCGTGATTTTAAAAAAATATATCATCATTGATCAAGTAGCACTAGTTGAAGGATTAAAGTATAGTGTCAGTCAACTCTGTGATAAAGGTCATAAGGTACACTTTAATTTGGAAACATGTGTTGTTACAGACAAGAAGAACAATAAAGTGGTTTTAATTGGAGTCAGAAAAAGAAATGTCTATGTAGCTGACTTCAACTCAACAAATGATTATTCTATTACATGCATTTTTAGTAAGGAAAGTGTTGATGAAAGCTCGTTGTGCCATATAAAGTTGTCCTATCTCAACTTCTCAACAATGAATGATCTAGTCGAGAAGGATTTAATACGAGGAATGCAAAAATTGGATTTCTCCAAGGATGGTCTCTATGATGCCTGTCAATTTATCAAGCAAAAAAATCATCTTTCAAGAGTAAGACAATATCCTCTATTGATAAATCCTTGCAATTGCTTCACATGGATTTATTTGGACCAGTCAATCTCATGTTCATCTCAAGGAAGAAACATTGTCTGGTAATTATTGATGATTTCTCCAAGTTTACCTGGACCTTTTTCCTCCATTCAAAGAATGAGGCTAGTGAAATCATCATTAATCACATCAAGTTGATTAACTATAATTCAGACTTCAAAGTAAGAAAAATCATGAGTGACAATAAAACTCAGTTCGAGAATTCAACTATGACAGAATTTTGTAAAAAGGTTGGCATTCTTCATGAATTCTCTGCACCAAGAACTCCTCAACAAAATGAAGTTGATTAGAGAAAAAATAGAATCCTCGTTGAAGCAGCAAGGACAATGCTAAGGGAAGAAAAACTACCCACCTATTTCTTGGGTTGAAGCCATTAACACTGTGTGTTATACTCAGAATATCTCTTTAATAAACCAAGCTCATGATATGACTTTTAAAGGGAAGAACCCAACTTTGGACTTTCTGCATATGTTTGGATGCAAGTGTTTTATTTTAAGGAATCCAGGGGAAAACATCGTCAAATTTTTGTTAGGTATATAGCTGGCAAGGCCTACAAAGTCTATAACATGAGAATCACCATTTTTATAGAATTCGTATATGTGGTCTTTAATGATAAGAAAATTCAAGGACGGATAGATCAGGAGTACAATGATGCACTTAATTTTGATGATGAAATGGACGACTGGTAAGATGAATCAGATGATACCCCCAGAAGAATCAACACAGAGACTGTAAGTTCACCCAATGAAATTGATCAACGAATCGGAAGAACAGCTAATCAAATTAAGGCATCTATTGAAGCTCAAAATGATTTTTCAGTTGATAGAAACTCTAGAACTCCATGAGCTGCTACTGGAGTACCAAGCTCAGGGGGAGCTTCAATTGTGAGATTGAGAATACTGCCTTAGTAGGTGAAGGTGAGGTTGTAAGGACAGTGAGCTAGGGGCAAGCCTTGATGCAATAACATAGAGAAATTAAGAGAAACGCAGGTACATGAGGAATAAGGATGGAGAATATTCATGTTTCCTCAACTCCATCGAGTCGGGATCTATACAAGGAAAAATATCAGGCTAATTTGGATAGTATAAATTGTGATCCTTCCACATTTCAACATCCAATTCCAGCCTATCAGACCATGGCTCGTCAATCAAACCTGGAAGCTGAAGCTGCTCTTGGATTGACACATACCACACAAACCATGATGAGGGTAATGATGCTATCTCAAAACTTCCATCTGAAGCTGCAGATGATTTTGAGTCTGATACTAATAGTGATGAAGAGAATGCTGCTAAGAATTCAGGCATTGATGGAATTATTGAGTCTCCAAACCAAACTGCATACCTCTAAGTAGGATGACTAACTACATCGACTTTCCAGTACTTTTATCTCGTGCAAATATTATTATTCAGCCCTGAAATTTCTTTTAGTTAGATTATTGTAACCCAAAACTAATTTGATTTTCAATCTTTATATACAAATATACTATCATTACTCATGAATAATGATGGGATTATAAATGTCATGAATAATTATGGGATTACTAATTCCGCATTATTATATCGGGATTATAATCCTCTGAAACAAACATGGCCTTAGTTTATAATGTATTTAAAACAAATATTGCGATAAAAAACCTGAGTTTACAATGTATTTAGCTAGTACAAGTTCTTAGGTGAAGCAACATATGAAGAGGTAAAGAAAGAATATGATGTCAAAAGGCTAGCTTGAGCACCCCTCGAACAAGATATATGATCTACCTCCGTGATCTACTATGTAACATTCTTTAGAATCATGCCCTCAAAAAAGAGGGAAAAACTTCTTTAGAATCATGGATACAGTGAAAATAAGTTGGATGTTTTGGGTGCTAACTGATTACAGCTTTTAGTCATTTTATTTAATTGATAGAAGTTCAAGTTGAATGCATCTTATAATAATTTTTCACTTTTTATATAAAAAATTCCTTTAAAAAACATTAGTGTACAACTAATTTCACGGGGTTATATAGAAAATTAGAAACATAATTACATAAAGAGGAATATTAAACTGAGATTTTAAAGATTTTTCCCATTATTATAGACTCAATATTTTGATTAGAATTATAAATAATTCATTGTAATTGTAATTGTAATATGGTGAAAATTCATTTGAATCTTAAATATCTTATCTTTTACAATTGGGGGATGAAAGGTGTATTTTCATGAGAATTTAAGATATTAAAATTTTTACCATACTTAATTTCAATTATTTTAGAAAATCATAAAACAATATTATGGGTTTAGTTAGATACAAGTAAATTCATATTTATTCCATTGTAGTTGGGATTTGACTAGGTAGGTGAAAACTCACCATCTCATACTTTGTATCATCACACAAGAGCAACTTGTGCCAAGAGGTGTGCCAACGCCATTTGACATGCACCATTGTTAGAATTCCATTAGACTTGTAGGATGTTATTGGGATGTGTTGGTATGGCATGCTCATTTGGGTGCCAAAAGTTGGCATACCATAGATTTTTTTGGTATAAACTTTATTTGTGGTTTCAATAATGCATAAAATAGTATTTCTCTAATTTATATAATACACTTTGTTATTGAATAAGTGAAGTTGGTATATAGCCATTCAAGTGTCCATATTTATCTAATTTTCATTCATTCATCTCTCTCCTCATCTCTTTCGTATTCTCTTCTATATATCACTTTTTTCAATAAAGTCGAGATTTATTTTTTTTGATGAAATCTTGTTTCAGTATGTGGTTACCAAAGTTTTTAGTTCTATTCATTTTTTTGAGATGGTAGTGTATTAGGGGTTTTGTTAGTTTTTCTAAGAAGGATTTATAGGATGTTTTGAAATATAGGTGATACTCGTTGTTGTAATTGATTGTTGTAAATGATTATACGGATGTAACTGATGTTGTGATGTTATTAACTAGGTTGGGTTGTTCTTCTAGATATTTTAACACTTGTTAGAATAAAGAATTTGGATATTTTATGTCTATAGCCATCCCAAAATAAAAGGGCTATTTGTTTTAACACTTGTTAAAATAAAGAATTTGGATATTCTACCATCAAAAAGCCAAGCTTATCTTATTTTGTTTCCGAGTGGTTTCCCAGTATTTTAATGACTTTTTTGTTTGTTCATAGAAAAATGTTAAATTTCTGAACATATTTTTATAAATAAAATTACATATACTAAAATTAAAAAATGTAATTATTCAAGGAAAATATAAACCTAACTTTATCACATTAACTGTATTTTGCAAACAAAACCTTCTGATCTTTTTATGCTTAAAGGTGTGATTACAAACTAAAGTAATTTGTTTTAAAAAAATTATAATTTATTTATTATCATGCCATGTCATTTTTATTAACATTTAGTATCCAATAATATATAGTTTTAAATTATGTATTACAAATAATTAATAGTATCAATAAACAAGTATTTTTATTTTAGAACTCAAATTCAAAACTTTCAATTTTGTAAAGATATTGAAATTTTTTTAATCAAGAGATGAATCTACATCCAATAATTAAAAGTTCAAATTACAACTATAAATAAAGACAATAAATCTGAATCATTTATTTTCTTAATTTACGACCCATATGCCATTCCAACTTGCTAAATATTAATTTTATTTTATTTTTGTTCTACATTATACATTTATTTCTCTTTCAATTTAAATTTATAAAATTTAATCTACACCTAATAACAATATTATAATTTCATAGTTTTTTAATTTTGGATTAAAGTAACATTTTTCCTATTCAACTTCAAGCTGTTATACTCTGAGGCATGATCAGCATTTGATCTTCTTCCAGAGGTTATTCCTTAGCTATCCTCCAGTGTAATCTACTTAACCTTTTTACAGACTCAAGCAATATAATTACAGAATACCAAATTAGATTATCATACAACTTATCCTTAGTTGTACATGCATGTCTTGCACAACAAAATATTAAAATAACTTGTGATTGTGTGTAATAGTAAGTGTGGGGTCGTAAATGCGTGAGTTAATTATATTGTGGTACAAGATAAGTGTTAAAACATGATTCAAGACAGTGTTGCCTTTTAAGTCCCTGACCCCGGATTTGGGGGCGTCACAAGACGTGAAGGGATGAATTCCCAAACCATAGAGGAGAGGATTTGTTCTCGTAAAACGCACATCCGGAACTCCAAAAAGATTTGGGATCGTGAAGCGATCATGATTCATGACTCAAGTTATCAGTTTCAATGAAGAACTGAATCTCTTAACTACCATTATTGGAAAGTAGACCATGCACACTTCTGTTCAAGGGTCGAGCCCTCCAGGAACAAGAATTTGAAGGACGGGATCCCGGAAGTGGAATGTGAGTTCTCCCCTATGAAGATGTGAATATATATATATATATGAGACTTGGAGCCTCCGCATATGAAAAGAGAGAAGTCCAGATTATACGTCAATAGAAGGAACAAACAACTGATGAAGACATCACTCTAAGGAGGAGGATGTCCTAAGCCTCGAGACACCACAAAGACTGAAATCTTTGAATGATGAAAAATGGATATTAGTTCACAAAGATCTTGTTTAAAAAATAATAAAAAAGAGCAATTGAATCAACAACTTTTAAGGATTTATAGGCTTGAATCCCCAAGGGTTGATTACTTAATAGTTAATTTAAGCGACATTTTATGAAGGAGGAAAATAGAACCTCTTAGGGATGATCCCAATTATTTGATGCCAATGAGTACTCATATCTCAAAGAAGTTTGAGATGCATATTATCAAGGCGTATAATGGAACAGGTGATCCGACCAACCATGTTATGATGTTCTTACATACACGGTTGTTTAATGGTGTACGATGCTCTCTAGTGCATGGAGTTTGCCCAATCTTTAGGGGGCATGGCACAAAGGTTGTAAAGCCGTCTACTTCCAAGCTCGATTGGATCCTTCAAAGATCTCAGTCAAGATTTCCTCAAGCAACACATCAGAGGGAGAGTGCACGAGAAAAGCTCGACGTCTCTCATGAATCTCGATAAAGGGGCGAAGTAATCCTTAGGGAAATATCTAAGCCGATTCACGAAGGAGGCTTGAAGCTCCCATATCTAGGTGATACAGTAGCTATGATAGCCCAGTAACAAGCAACTAATAATGAGTTCTTCAAGATGTCCTTGGACAAGCATGCACTTAAAAGGAAGCTACAACTCCAAGAGAGAGCCTGAAGGGATATCAAGGCTAGGGAAAGCATGAAAATGATTGTGATGACTAACGAAAACTCGGGCAACAAGAAGTAAAAAATGGAGGAAGAATATAATGACAAGGACAAATATCCTTGAACTGGCAAGAACTCCGACTCTACTTCCAAGATTAATCAAGGACCGAGGTACATAAATTATGCAAGATTAAATGCTCGAATGATACAAATTTTGATAAAGATACATAAGGATAAGGACTTCAGATGGCCAAAGCCACTAAGGGGAGACCCCGAAAGGAAAGATAAGAGCCAATATTATAGGTTCCACAAAGATGTCAATCATGACACCCGCGACTACATACAACTCAAGGACGGAATCGAGTATCTAATCTGAGGAGGAAAATATGGCCGATTCGCCAAGGGTGAAAATGGCGGAGGCCAAAGAAAAGAAAATGATCGCGGGGATAATGATCCAGCACGAGTCCTAGTCATTGCGTTGCAGTCCGTTTGATATGATGGGCCAATCATTTGCTTCAATGATACCAAATGTGCAACGCAGAATCTGCTATAGGAGAATAATAAAAAAAAATCAAAAATCCCCAAGCTACAAAAAAGTCGGGACTACCACCCCGAGGGATGGTGACTGACATAATCATCGGAGGGCCAACAGCTGCTGGGACTATAAATAACTCTCTAAAGGAATATGTCAGGGAGGTGATGATCATAGATGGAGACGCACCTAAGCGTTCTAAGACTGAAATATCGTTTGAGTTCGATGATCCCGACCTTGATGATCTGAAGTTTCCCCAGGATGATCCTCTAGTTATCACCCCGATAATTAAAAAATTTCCTGTCAAGCGAGTCCTTCCAGATAATAAAGCTTCCGTAGACATTCTGTTTCACGACACATTTCTAAGAATGGGGTAAAATGACTCCCAACAGACCCTTTCAGACTCACCCATCTACGAATTCAACCGGGTGGAGTGCAAGGTCGAAGGAACAATACAACTTCCCACGATAATTAGAGAAGAGGTTAGAAAGGATGTTGAACTTTCCGGTTGTCAAGGCATCCTCTACCTATAACATAATCCTTGGAAGGACATAAATTCATTTGTTTAAGGGGGTGCCTTTAACCTATCACATGGTACTCAAGTTTTCCACCGGAAATAGGTAATTCCTAAGAAAGAGGATATCAGGAAATGGCCCGAAGTTGCTATATTGCAGCACTTAGGCCCGATGGAACCGGGGGGCATGTCCTTCCCATTAAAGACATGGATGTCCGCGAGAATGAAGAGGGTCGAGGGAAGCCAGCTGAGGACTTGGCCCCAATCTTATAACTCATAAGTTGAATGTCGATCCAAACCGTAAGGATATCAAGCAGAAGAAGAGAACCTATGACCCTCATAGAATGGAAGCCATAAATCAAGAAGTGGAATAGCTCGTAGAAGCTGGATTTATTAAGGAATTACAATTCCCTGAATGGTTTGCGAACCCTTTGATGGTCAATAAAGCCAATGGAAAGTGGATGATGTGCATTGACTTCACTGATCTAAATGATGCATGTTCGAAGGACTGCTACCCCTGCCAAGGATTTATACCCTGATCGAAGCACATGCTGGGAACGAGATGCCCCTCATAGAATGGAGGCCATAAATCAAGAAGTAGAATAGCTCGTAGAAGCTGGATTTGTTAAGGAATTATAATTCCCTGGATGGTTGGCGAACCCTTTAATGGTCAATAAAGCCAATGGAAAGTGGAGGATGTGCATTGACTTCACTGATCTAAATGATGCATGTCCGAAGGACTGCTACCCCTGCCAATGATTTATACCCTGATCGAAGCCACAACTAGGAACGAGATGCTAAGTTTCATGGATGGCTTCAATGGCTATAGTTAGATTAAAATGCTTAAGAAAGACACCCATAAGGTATTTTTCGTAACTAACTTTGGTGTCTTTTGCTATCTTGTTATGGTTTTTGGACTAAAGAATGCAAGATCCACGAATCAAAGACAGGTGAATAAGATACTCACCCATCTAATTAAAAAAACTATGGAGGTCTATGTGAATGACATGTAGTCAAAAGCTTATTAAACAAGGTCGGCTATATTTTATCATCTCGGAGAGGCATTTGAAGTGCTGAGGCAGCACAAAATGAGGCTAAACCCCGCCAAATGCATTTTTGGCGTGGGGTATGGAAATATTTTAGGTCACATGGTCTCAAAGAGAGGAATAAAGGCAAACCCAAGATAAGAGAAAGGGCATCCTAGATATGATCCCACCATACTCAATAAGGGATGTTCAAAATTGACGACGAAAATTGCTGCTTTGGGAAGATTTATCTCCAAGTCAGGAGAAAAATGCCTTCCCTTTTTCAAAACCCTGAAGAAGGTAATGAATTTCGAGTGGACCCCTGAAAGATAAGAGGCCTTTGAACAGTTGAAGAAATGCATGACTCAAGCCCCGTCATCGGTTAAACTAAGTCATGGGGACATTTTTGGTACCTATACCTTACAGTTTCTGAGCAAGCAATGAGTGTCGTCTTAGTGAAGGAAGAATAGAAGGTTCAAAAATCTATCTACTGTGAGAGCAAGGTTCTCCACAGAGCGGAGTTGAATTACTTCACTACTGAGAAGTTTGCACTTGCCCTAATAACAACCTTGAGTAAGTTGCAACCCTAATACTCTTTGATCGAAGGCTTTCTGTATTAAAGGTAGTTAGTCATTCTCTGCTGATGCAAAAGCTTATGTGAAGAAGTGTGACAATTCCAGATGCACGCTCCTATAGTTCAACGACCCTTAGAGAGGCTTGCGTCTATTAGCTCACCTATCCCCTTTGCAATGTGGAGAATGGATATACTTGGTCCTTTCCCTATCGCATCAGTACAAAGGAAGTTCATTGTGATAGTCATAAATTACTTCAATAAGTGGATTGGGGATAAGGCACTAGACAAGATAACCACCAAGAAAATCTCCCAATTCTTTTGGGAAAACATGATATGCCGATTTAGAATCCCACGCATCCTTATCACAGATATATCGATCAAATATTGTTTAGAGGGTCAAAAGGGTATATACAGATCTGATCAAGTTCTAAGGTAAGTTTTTGATTGATCTTACTAGTATTTTTAAAATTGTGTGTTACGTGTGTATATTTAATTATGAAAATATGGGTTAAGTGATTATATATTTGAAAGTATTATGTGTTATAGTATACGTATTGTTGTATCTGTGTGGTGTCTAGACGATAATATTTGATTTGTGATTTGTGCCATGGTTTGTGAAAAATCGAATAAGAACTTGAGACCGTAGTCACCGGATTTTAGTGATAGTTTTCTGAAAATTTAGGACCCTTATCACCGGTTTGTAGTGGTCTTGGCATGGATTATGGGTTTTGAATTATTGTTGCTTATTTATTATGAGTATATTATGCATCGAATAAGAATGAGAATATTTATCGAAAACATTTATTTCATATATCATATCATATAGATTATCATATTTTGTTATTTGTGTATATGTTGTTTGGCCCTGCTAGTTGTATCGATTGTTTTTTTGATGGGTTGTATAGCTCATTACTTACCATTTTAGGTTTCGTCTAAGATTTGAGTTGGATAGCATTGGTGTTCGAGGATCTTAGGATTGGAGTAGACTTACATTTGGACTTCCGCTTTTAGCTGTGCTTTTGTAATAGTATCCTTGGTAATAGATTTTGGATTAGTAAATTGTATTTTATACTATTTTTTATTTAGAGTTAATAGTCCGGAAGAGCGGGCTGTGACATCCACGCCTAAGATTTATAACCGAATGAAGGAACCCTTTTCTTATTAAAAGATAAAAGGGAAAATAAAATAAAGCTCAACCAATATCCAAGAGGCGGAATTTCTCCACTCATTCAACAATATGCCTCCTAGGCGGGGGTAATCCATGCCTAAGAAGGCTTTAGCTATGAATGCCTTCCACCAACGCTCGGGAAGAGAGGTTCTTAGGCGTGTTTGTCTATAAACCTCATAGGTGGGGGTAAACCACGCCTAGGAAGGCTTCAGCCACGATGACCTTCTATCAACACCCAGAAGACAAAGCTTTTAGGCTTGTTTGCTACCTCCTTACGCGGGAAATCCAGGTCTCGGTTTCATTTTAATAGTCTCTTGAATTTTCTGCACTCGTTTCTAAGTGTTAGGTAATGAATCACACAAAGAAGGGGCGTGAATGTATTTTTCTGATTTTAGGCTTTTCTTGAAAGATAATGGTTGAACAAAGTAAATTAAATCTTGTTTAGAAAGTGTTCATGCAGAAATTAACCTTGCACAAAATAAAGAATACAGATCTTCAAAACTCACTTAATTTTTGTATTAAAAATTAAAATGCTTTGCTATAAAATTTCTAAGCTCTTCGAAGTTAAAGGCTCAGCTTCTTTTTGAGAGTGTTATAAGAATTTTGATCTAAATTGTTACTTCTAACTAGAGGACTAGTGTTAACTGTATAGCTCAGTTAACTACTGGTTTACACAGTGGATAATAAACATGCTATTAGCTTTTCTAAACTGTCGCTTGTCATTTCTATTTATAGAAAAACAAATCTTCCATTTCTGGCTTAGCATATCTTTAGTATCCCGTTTTTACTTTAATCTTCCTCTGTCAGTTAATTTTTACCATTGATCTTGCACACACTTCAAGCTTCTTTTTGTAGACTTGTCAATCCAGCTGTTGGATTGTTTGTTGATTGTTTATCTTGGATATTAAACTGATCTGCAATTCTGTACTGTGAGACTGTACTTCGAGATCTCCAGATTGATTCATTTGAACACTTGATATTGTGATAAGTACAAAGGCTTATCGAGATCTCTATTACTCCCTAATGAGTTTGGCTTGTAGAGGTTTTCAGCTCATCGAGATCTCTAGCCTTCATAACTTCACTTGACTTGTAGATATCTCTGAGTTCTCGAATGGATATAGACTTATCGATAACTCTGAGTTCTCTAGTGAAAGAATGACTTGTCGATATCTTTTTGAGTGCTCGAGTAGCTTTCCTGACTTCTCTACTCCCAGTGGATGTTACTTATCCGTTGAGTAGATATTGCTCATCCGTCGAGTAGATGTATAGCTTATCCGTCGAGTAGATATTGCTCATCCGTCGAGTAGATGTTATTCATCCATCGAGTGGATATAATGCTCATCCGTCAAGTAGATATTGCTTATCCTTCGGTACTCTCTGGAGTTTGAATGACTTCTTGATAAGTTATTCTGGAGTACTCCAATGACTTCTCTATAACATTAAATCTGTGACTTGTAGAGATCTTGACTTAGAACATTTTTCTCCAAACATATTTATTCAACTCCAAGCCTCCTCCAAAATTCCTCGAGGCATGATCTTCTTGATCTTCTTCCAGATAGAATTCTTAGGCTTGATACTGTTTTAGGAAAAAGACTGCAGTCTGCTCCTTTGCATTTTTACAGACGTTAAGTGTTATAAGTACAAAATACAAATTTAGATAACAATACAACTAACTTAGGGTTGGCCCCAAGCTTAACTGATTACTGAAAATAACTATTCATTAGTCTTCTATTCAGATCATAGATGCTAATGACATTGTTAGCTCCAGTAATCTTCAACATCATCTACTATATATTACAATCTCCCTCAACTTGTTCATTATGGAATTATGTACAAGTTCTGGTTGATGATGTCAAAACTTTATCTAAATGCAGAACCCAATTTTCCCATATGATCTTCTTTTGTGAGTTGTATTTAGATTTATTCTTCCTTCTCCCCCTATCAAGAAAAGAATATTTTTATCTGGAAATATCCATTAGCTGTTTTGGCATTTAGATATATTTTCCCCATTTTTTGATATTATCTTCAGGAAGAAAGATCCAGCTTGATGCACATTGTTCAAGCTTTTGTCAATATTTATTTAGAACACTATCAGCAGCTTCAAGTTTTAGTGAAGTCTGTAGTGATGAGTTTATCAAGTAGAATAGAATAGGAAATACGTAAGCTCTCTGTTCTTTTGAATAAGTAGTCTCACTACTTCTCACTGCACTATCCTCATGACTTTTAAGAGTCAGAGTAACCTCATAAGGATTTCTAAATCTAGACACTCATCTACCTCTCCTTTTGCCAGGAAGGATCCTGCCTCTCATATTTTCTGTGTTTCTCTCAATCTTTTCTCACATTATCATATGAAATGCTCAATTATTGTTTATCCTACAGAAGTAAGAGGTGGTTGGGAAGAGTTAATCTGTGATCATATGATTAGGGGAAATCCATATAGGTCTAATCATACTCATTTCACCGGAATAGTGAGTGCATAAGCATCTGTGACTGCGGTCACAGTTTAACTCACAGATTGCTCTATGGTTATTGTAATATCCGGGAAAATTATGTGAATATTATATGTTAAATAAATAAATATTAAGTGTTTTATAAATTTAAAGTGATAAATGCCATCATATGAGATGTTATAACTGTTACGTGTGTTTCGTGCGGGCCAGAAAATTTTTTAATTGATTAAAAATATGTTTAAATTGCAATTATATGAACTTATCTGCAATCGGGACGCGTAATTATTATTTTCTTTATTAAGATACCCGTTTTATTTAATTTTATGTGCGTTTGAATATATTTTACGTGTTTTCGGGATTTTCTGGTAATTTAGGGATCGTTTTCGTTTTTCAAAAATCAACGGACCGGGACCCCACCGGGACGACAAACCCCACAAAATCAATGTTTTTATTTTTATAAAATTATTCGTATTTCAAATATCCTTTATTTTTGCATTTTTACATTATTCGCAATTTTTGGGAATTTTGATATAAATTTTGTATTTAATCGTTTTTAAAATTATTCCCCCGTAATTATTGTTTTTGGGCTTAATTATTGTAATTTAGGGATAAAAACACCCTTAATTTATTTTGGGGATATAATTTCATGATTAATATAAATAGCTGAACATGATTAATTTATTCATTTAATTTTATTAAAAAAAATCAGAAAATAGAATTAGGCAAGAACAAAAATTTGGGGTATAATTGTGTTCATGACAAAGAATTGATGATATTGGGAGTTCTAGGAATCCTCTGTTGATGCTGTTGTAACCAAAACGATCCTTGTTTCAAGCCCGATCTTTTGATACCAGAATCACGATCTGAGGTTAGGTAAAGTGAAAAATCGATTTTGTGTTCTTGAGGCTTGAATTCGTTTTTAAATTAGAATGATTTTTGATTGATTCTGATGTTATAGATAGCTTTAGATGATGTTTTCCAGTCGTTTTGATCATAAATATGTGTTGGTTGGTTCCGGAGTGCTAAAGTCGAGTTCTAAACTTTTATGGATTTTTCAAATCGATTTTCTGGATTATAAAGATGTTCTTGGTTATGTTTGATGCTTAGGATAGTTTATAATTAATCTTAGCTTTATTTTCATACTGAAATCGTAATTTTTGGTTCCGATTTGCGTGAAATCGAGTTTTCCGGTGGTTCGCCGGAGTTGAGTTCGAATTTTGGCCGGGATTCATTTCCGTTGTAGATTAGAGGTTGATGCTGTGTTTTCTGGACTGTAGAACTGATATGGAGTGGATTGTGGCCATAAACGGGGGGGTTTCGGTGTGGTTTCGGGGCGGGTTGGTGTTGCCGGAAAGTGCCAGAATCCGGCACCGGTTCCTGGGTTTTCCAGATTCCGGTGGCCGTGTTCTTCACAGTCCGGCCACCCACCACCCTCCTGTGCCGCCTGTTGATTCAGTAGAAGAGAAGACAGAAATACAAAACAAGTTTTTGTATTTTTGTTTTCCTTTTTCTTTTTCTTTCAAAATTCATTTTATTTTTCTAAAATTCATTTCTTTTAATTTCAAAATTATTCATTTATTATTTGTAAATTTTAAAAATCATTTAATTATTTATTTTAAATCCTAAAAATTATTTTCTTTTATTATTTTCAAAAATCCAATTTGACTTAATTATTTATAATTTATTTTGGTTAATTATTTATGAATTCAATTAATTGATTAAAAATCATTTAATTAATTAATTTTATTTATAAATAGTTAAATAAATGTAAATTATTTATAATTAATTCAAATAATTTCTAAAAATTATTTTTGGGTTTTAAAAGTTATATTTTGGTATTTAAAAATCAATTAATATTTTTATTAATTGATTTAAATCTATTTATTTCTTATTTTATTCATAATAATTAAACCGTTCGTCCATTTAATACGAAACGAACGCGTATAGACTCAGAAAAATATTGCGCTTTCAATAAAATTACTTTTAAGTCCTAATCTCTTTTGTATTGCAATGTCATGTGAGATATATATCAGTTTGAGTCGGTATCTGATCAGTAAATATTATTATTGAACTAATTTTCATTCTGAACGCACTGAGACGTACCTTTTTAATGATCTGACTTATGTGTTACATGAAATATGTGAGTACGTGTTATACGAATACCATGATTACGTGTTACGTGATATATATGCTATCTGTTACAGTTTTAAAATGCCATGCTAGTTATAAACGATCGGGTAGATGTTAAGACGTATAGTTACGTCGATTGAGTTTGGTCTATCAATTAAGATAGTCTTTTTGTTTATAGAATCGAGTAGCAAGGAGTATAGTCAAGTGTTAGACGAAGATAGTAGCCAGCAGTTAGAAGTAGAGTTAAAGTAAGAGGTTATTGAGCATACCCGGCAAGTACCTCTAACTTCACTTATCGTTCAAGTGACGTTCATTTCTAATCATATTATACAAGTACCTATATCTTTATTTATCATTCAATTGATATTGACTCTGAACTTTATTCTTTCAATATCCATACTATTCTAAGTTCAGAATAGTTAAACGTTTTATGTTTCGCTATGAATTAC
Source organism: Apium graveolens (assembly GCF_009905375.1). NCBI lineage: Eukaryota > Viridiplantae > Streptophyta > Magnoliopsida > Apiales > Apiaceae > Apium > Apium graveolens. The sequence continues at coordinate 8,620,547 of NC_133652.1, forward strand.
TCTATACAGTGAAGTTTTGAATTGAGATTAGCGAATAACTAATTGTTCTGGTTATTTCGCCATGGGTTGTTGATAAAACTCCGGACCATGAGAAATGGGGAGTTATGTGGTTAAGGATGTCATTTGATTCGACTCCTTTGACGGAAAATTGTTTTTATGGGATGGATGGTTGCGTAAGAGGCCGTGGCGGCGGTCCAGTGTGAGCTATGTGTTATACAGGATATAACACCTTGCTAGGCCAATATGTGCCTTGGGTACCTTTTTGTTTAGTTGGATATGCTTCGGCATACCGGTGTTGCTCCGCGGTTGATCACCGGCGGCAACACACCGTCGTTCGAGGATTCCAATCCCAAAACATAATATATTGCAAATGTTGTTTATTATCAAATTTATATCAGTTTTGATACTGTTCAGTTATTGTAGTTGGTTTTGTTCATCAGATATACTGTTGTTATTCCAAATCATAAGCTATTTACTACTTGCTGAGCATTTCTTTCGCTCATACTTGTTTCTTATCTTGATTCTTTCAGCTAGGCCAGGGCAAACTTAAGTTCCAGGTCTGACCAGAGGTTATGTGCTTGTAAATAGTTGGTGTGTTTCCAGGTAGACAGTTTGGGACGCTTAATTAGTCTAGAGGTTTGTAATAAAATTTGAATAAGTTGTAAAATTAGTTAGACTATGGTTTGTAATAACATTTGATTTGTGTTAGTGCCTGTTCCATACTATAACCTGTGATCGATCCAGTGTAGGAAAAAGGGGTCGTATTTATTATATTATTCTGCTGTGATTATTTTATTTTGGTTTATTGGCGAGTGACCCCCAAATCTAGACCCCGGGTTTGGAGGGCGTCATAGGTTGGTATCAGAGCTACAGGTTATGGTCACTGAAACAGGCTTAGGATTGTCATAGATGAGTCATAGGAAGATCACATAAGATAGGCGTGTGTAGTCTAGCTTTTATAGGATTAAATTTAGGTTATTGGGTTAGAATATAGGTAAGTTATTTAAGTTCCCTGTTTTGCATTTAGTTTTAGGCCTTGTGTCATTGCCCTGCTATTTTGTTGGTTTAGTTAAGATTTCAAGAGAGGATTTTAAAAGTTCGGATAATTCGGGGTAAATTTTCTTTGTGTTATTATTCTTGAGATAATAAGCAGGATTATATGATAATCATGTCGTTTGTATTAATATGGTAGCAAGTTTATGATATTCAGGGAAGAGATATTGTTTGCGAATTTTGATATGCTAAGGAATTACTACATATTTAACACAATGCTTTACAAATTATTATATATGTTGCTTGTTTCTTACCAGAATAATGGCACAAAAGAGAAGGAATAATTCAGGAGAGGGTAATACCGAGAGCCGTACAGATCCAGCGATTATCCAGATGTTGGGACTGATGCAGCAGCAGATGTTAAATCTTACGCAGCAGCAACAACAACAGCAACAGCAACAGCAGCAGCGAGCAGCACCACCTGCAGTGACTTTTAAGTAGTTTCAAGCAGTGAAGCCACCTGAGTTCAAGGGAAGTGTTGATCCTGTGGAAGCCAATACATTGCTTAAGGAAATGGAAAAGGCTTTTGAATTGGTCGGAGCAGGAGCTGAGCAGAAGACCAAGTTTGCAAGTTACTTTCTGAAGGGTGAGGTGAACTATTGGTAGGAATCCGCGCGAGCATTGGAAGGAGGTGAGTTTATAACTTGGGAGAGATTCACAGAGCTGTTTCTAGAGAAGTATTTTCTGAGGTATATGAAGAATCAAATGGAGATCCAATTCTTGAACTTGACCCAGGGAGATCTTACTGTAGCTGAGTACGAAGCTAAGTTTACTGAATTAGCGAGGTTCGTGCCAGACCAGGTTGATACGGATGAAAAGAAAGCAAGAAGGTTTGAACAGGGATTGAGATTTTGGATTCAGAATAGGGTGGCCATGTTTGAATTGACTTCATATGTGGCAGTGGTGCAGAAAGCAATGCTGATTGAAAGTAAGAGTGATATGTATCAAAAAGGGAAGGATGGGAAGAAAAGGAAAATAGAAACCTCAGGAGGAGGCCAGCAACAAGGTAATTTTCAGGGCCGTTTCAATAAAAGGCCAGAGTTTCAGAATAATAAGAGTGTGGGATTTAAGAAACCACAGCCAGGAAATGGGAACCATTTTCAGAATTCAAATCAGCAGAGACCCAATCGTCCACCTGCGTTAGAGTGCAAATTTTGTGGTAGAAGGCATTTTGGGATTTGTAAGGCTAATGTGTTGTGTTATAAGTGCAATCATAAGGGACACTATTCTAATGAGTGTCGAAGTCAGACTACAACTCAAAGATCAGGGACAGTGTGCTTTAAATGTGGAAAGATGGGGCATATTGCCAGGGACTGCCAGACAACTGAACCAACTGCTAAAGTGCCAAGGATTGAAGGACCACCAACAAAGGACCAGCCAAAGGCTAGGACATTCAATATGACTATGAAGGATGCTGTTCAGAGTTCAGACGTGGTGGCAGGTACGCTTCCAGTCAACTCCATAGATGTTAAAGTTTTATTTGATTCTGGAGCTACAAGATCATTTATTTCTCAAGATTTTGTCGATAAACTGCATTGTGAAGTTAAGTTGTTAGAACAAGCATTAATGATACAATTAGCTAATAAGGATCAAGTTTCCGTCGACCGAGTGTGCTCGAAGTGTAATATTGAGGTAGGAGGACATCATTTCTATGCCAACTTAATACCTTTTAAGTTGGGAGAATTTGATGTTATTTTAGGAATGGATTGGTTGTCAGCAAATAATGCTCAGATTGATTGTAAGAATAGGAAAGTAAGACTTCAAACTTTGGATAGTAAGAAGAAAGTGATATTTCGAGGAAATAAACAAGAGAAGAAGTTCTTAACGATCGCTCAAGTGAAAAAGTTATTGCGTCAGAATTGTGAAGCATATTTGGCCCATGTGGTAGACACCAGTAAAGAAGTTCCAGCACTAGAAGCGATTCCAGTTGTCAACGAATTTTCAGATGTTTTCCCAGATGATCTACCAGGATTACCTCCCGACAGAGAAATTGAATTTGCGATTGATCTAGCACCCGGAACAGAACCAGTTTCTAAAGCCCCGTACCGGATGGCACCAGTGGAGATGAAAGAATTGGCATCTCAGCTGCAAGATCTTTTGAAAAAAAGAGTTATAAGACCCAGTGTATCCCCATGGGGCGCACCAGTACTGTTTGTCAAGAAGAAGGATGGGAGTATGCGATTGTGTATCGACTATCGAGAACTAAATAAGCTAACTATTAAGAACAAGTACCCGTTGCCGAGGATCGATGATTTGTTTGACCAACTAATAGGCGCTGTATGGTTTTCTAAGATAGATTTAAGATCCGGATATTATCAACTGAAGACCAAGCCTGAAGACATTCCGAAGACCGCGTTCAGAACCAGATATGGGCATTATGAGTTACTAGTGATGGCATTTGGATTAACCAACGCACCAGCAGCTTTCATGGATCTAATGAATCGAGTATTCAAGAAGTATTTGGATAAATTCATGATCGTGTTCATAGACGACATTTTGATCTATTCTAAAATAGAAGAGGAGTATGCAGAGCATTTGGGGATAATTCTGGAAATATTGCGACAGGAGAAATTGTACGCAAAGTTTTCCAAGTGTGAATTTTGGTTAAAAGAAGTACAATTTCTTGGGCACGTGATTAGCAATAAAGGAGTGGAAGTGGATCCAGCAAAGATTGAAGCCATAATCAACTGGGAGAGGCCAAAAACACCAACGGAAGTAAGAAGTTTCATGGGACTGGCAGGTTACTATAGAAGATTCGTGCAAGATTATGCGAAGATAGCTATGCCATTGACAAAGCTCACCAGGAAGAATCAGAAATTTGAATGGGATGAGAAGTGCGAAGAAAGTTTCCAAGAATTAAAGAATAGATTAGTATCTTCTCCAGTACTAGTCTTGCCAGATGAACAAGGAAATTTTGTGATTTACAGTGACGCATCCTACAAAGGACTGGGATGTGTTTTGATGCAGAATGACAAGGTGATAGCCTACGCTTCAAGACAGTTGAAACCACACGAAGAAAAGTATCCAACTCATGATCTGGAATTGGCAGCTATAGTGTTTGCATTGAAGATTTGGAGGCATTATCTTTATGGGGAAAAGTGTGAGAACTACACGGACCACAAGAGTTTGAAATATATCTTCACCCAGAAGGAGTTGAACATGAGGCAGAGAAGATGGCTAGAACTAATCAAGGACTACGACTGTACTATTAATTATCATCCAGGCAAAGCAAATGTGGTGGCTGACGCTCTGAGCAGAAAAGAAAGGTTAAATATGATAATTTCATCAGAGGAATTAATCAAGGAATTTGAGAAGCTAGAAATAGAGGTCGGTATTCCAAGCATGTCTATAGAGGTGTTATGTGCAATGTCTTTTCAACCAGAACTATTAGAGAAAATAAGAAGATGTCAGGGGGAAGTTATGATCCATGAACGAGACAGTTTGACAGGAGAAGAGATAGGAAGTCAAAAGGATGATAAAGGGATATTAAGATTTTCTTCCAGAATATGGATACCCAATGTAGCTGAGCTGAAAGATGAAATTCTTTGAGACGCTCACAACTCTAGATATTCAATTTATCCAGGGAGTACGAAGATGTACCGAGATTTAAGAGAAAACTTTTGGTGGCCAAGCATGAAGAAGGAAATTGCAGAATGGGTAAGTAAATGTTACACTTGCCAGTGAGTCAAAGTGGAACATCAAAGGCCCAGTGGACTGATACAACCATTGGACATTCCAGAATGGAAATGGGAGCATATAGCGATGGATTTCGTAGTTGGATTACCGAGGACCAGGGCAAATCATGATGCTATTTGGGTTATTATCGACAGATTGACGAAGTCAGCGCATTTTCTTCCTATCAACGAGAGATTCTCAATGGATAAATTGGTACGGTTATATCTTAAGGAAATTGTGACACGACATGGAGTTCCAGTATCCATAGTTTCCGATAGAGATCCTCGATTTAATTCAAGATTTTGGAGAAGTTTTCAAGATTGTCTCGGAACGAAGCTGAACACGAGTACCGCGTATCATCCACAGACAGACGGTCAAAGTGAAAGGACGATTCAGACTATTGAAGATATGCTAAGGGTATGTGCACTAGATTTTGAAGGTAGTTGGGATGAGCATTTGCCATTAGTTGAATTCTCCTATAACAACAGCTATCATGCCAGCATTGGAATGCCGCCTTACGAAGCCTTATACGGGAGAAGATGCAGATCTCCAATATGTTGGGAAGAAGTTGGTGAGAGAAAGATTTTGGGTCCAGAATTGATCCAGCAGACAAAAGAGAAAATAGAACTCATTCGGAAAAGATTAACAGCAGCTCAAGAACGTCAACGTAAATATGCTGATCCTACCAGAAAAGATATGGAATTTGAAATTGGAGAAGCAGTGTTATTGAAGGTTTCTCCTTGGAAGGGTTTATCAAGATTTGGAAAGAAAGGAAAGCTAAGTCCACGTTATGTTCGCCCTTTTGAGATTTTGAGGCGTGTGGGAAAAGTTGCATACGAATTAGCGTTACCCCCTCACATGCAGCATATTCACAACGTGTTCCACGTGTCAATGTTGAAGCGTTATTTGCCTGATTCGAACCATGTGATAGAATACGAGCCAATCGAGATTCAGCAAGATTTGTCTTTTGTAGAGCAACCAGTGCAGATTTTAGATAAAAAAGAAAGAGTACTTAGGAATAAGTCTGTATCTTTAGTACGAGTCTTGTGGAGGAATCCCAAGGTTGAAGAGTCGACTTGGGAGTTGGAAAGCAAAATACAATCCGAGTATCCTCATTTGTTTTCCTAGGCTGATTCTGAGGACAGAATCCTGTTAAGGGGGGAAGGATGTAATATCCGGGAAAATTATGTGAATATTATATGCTAAATAAATAAATATTAAGTGTTTTATAAATTTAAAGTGATAAATGCCATCATATGAGATGTTATAACTGTTATGTCTGTTTCATGCGGGCCAGAAAATTTTTCAATTGATTAAAAATATGTTTAAATTGCAATTATATGAACTTATCTGTAATCGGGACGCGTAATTATTAGTGTCTTTATTAAGATACCCGTTTTATTTAATTTTATGTGCGTTTGAATATATTTTACGTGTTTTCGGGATTTTCTGGTAATTTAGGGATCGTTTTCGTTTTTCAAAAATCAACGGACCGGGACCCCACCGGGACGACAAACCCCACAAAATCGATGTTTTTATTTTTATAAAATTATTCGTATTTCAAATATCCTCTATTTTTGCATTTTTGCATTATTCGCAATTTTTGGGAATTTTGATATAAATTTTGTATTTAATCGTTTTTAAAATTATTCCCCCGTAATTATTGTTTTTGGGCTTAATTATTGTAATTTAGGGATAAAAACACCCTTAATTTATTTTGGGGATATAATTTCATGATTAATATAAATAGCTGAACATGATTAATTTATTCATTTAATTTTATTAAAAAAAATCAGAAAATAGAATTAGGCAAGAACAAAAATTTGGGGTATAATTGTGTTCATGACAAAGAATTGATGATATTGGGAGTTCTAGGAATCCTCTGTTGATGCTCTTGTAACCAAAACGATCCTTGTTTCAAGCCCGATCTTTTGATACCAGAATCACGATCTGAGGTTAGGTAAAGTGAAAAATCGATTTTGTGTTCTTGAGGCTTGAATTTGTTTTTAAATTAGAATGATTTTTGATTGATTCTGATGTTATAGATAGCTTTAGATGATGTTTTCCAGTCGTTTTGATCATAAATATGTGTTGTTTGGTTCCAGAGTGCTAAAGTCGAGTTCTAAACTTTTATGGATTTTTCAAATCGATTTTCTGGATTATAAAGATGTTCTTGGTTATGTTTGATGCTTAGGATAGTTTATAATTAATCTTAGCTTTATTTTCATACTGAAATCGTAATTTTTGGTTCCGATTTGCGTGAAATCGAGTTTTCCGGTGGTTCGCCGGAGTTGAGTTCGAATTTTGGCCGGGATTCATTTCCGTTGTAGATTTGAGGTTGATGCTGTGTTTTCTGGACTGTAGAACTGATATGGAGTGGATTGTGGCCATAAACGGGGGGGTTTCGGTGTGGTTTCGGGGCGGGTTGGTGTTGCCGGAAAGTGCCAGAATCCGGCACCGGTTCCTGGGTTTTCCAGATTCCGGTGGCCGTGTTCTTCACAGTCCGGCCACCCACCACCCTCCTGTGCCGCCTGTTGATTCAGTAGAAGAGAAGACAGAAATACAAAACTTGTTTTTGTATTTTTGTTTTCCTTTTTCTTTTTCTTTCAAAATTCATTTTATTTTTCTAAAATTCATTTCTTTTAATTTCAAAATTATTCATTTATTATTTGTAAATTTTAAAAATCATTTAATTATTTATTTTAAATCCTAAAAATTATTTTCTTTTATTATTTTCAAAAATCCAATTTGACTTAATTATTTATAATTTATTTTAGTTAATTATTTATGAATTCAATTAATTGATTAAAAATCATTTAATTAATTAATTTTATTTATAAATAGTTAAATAAATGTAAATTATTTATAATTAATTCAAATAATTTCTAAAAATTATTTTTGGGTTTTAAAAGTTATATTTTGGTATTTAAAAATCAATTAATATTTTTATTAATTGATTTAAATCTATTTATTTCTTATTTTATTCATAATAATTAAACTGTTCGTCCGTTTAATACGAAACGAACGCGTATAGACTCAGAAAAATATTGCGCTTTCAATAAAAATACTTTTAAGTCCTAATCTCTTTTGTATTGCAATGTCATGTGAGATAGATATCAGTTTGAGTCGGTATCTGATCAGTAAATATTATTATTGAACTAATTTTCATTCTGAACGTACTGAGACTTACCTTTTTAATGATCTGACTTATGTGTTACATGAAATATGTGAGTACGTGTTATACGAATACCATGATTACGTGTTACGTGATATACATGCTATCTGTTACAGTTTTAAAATACCATGCTAGTTATAAACGATCGGGTAGATGTTAAGACGTATAGTTACATCGATTGAGTTTGGTCTATCAATTAAGATAGTCTTTTTGTTTATAGAATCGAGTAGCAAGGAGTACAGTCAAGTGTTAGACGAAGATAGTAGCCAGCAGTTAGAAGCAGAGTTAAAGTAAGAGGTTATTGAGCATACCAGGCAAGTACCCCTAACTTCACTTATCGTTCAAGTGACGTTCATTTCTAATCATATTATACAAGTACCTATATCTTTATTTATCATTCAATTGATATTGACTCTGAACTTTATTCTTTCAATATCCATACTATTCTAAGTTCAGAATAGTTAAACGTTTTATGTTTCGATATGAATTACTCTATACAGTGAAGTTTTGAATTGAGATTAGCGAATAACTAATTATTCTGGTTATTTCGCCATGGGTTGTTGATAAAACTCTGGACCATGAGAAATGGGGAGTTATGTGGTTAAGGATGTCATTTGATTCGACTCCTTTGACGGAAAATTGTTTTTATGGGATGGATGGTTGCGTAAAAGGCCGTGGCGGCGGTCCAGTGTGAGCTATGTGTTATACAGGATATAACACCTTGCTAGGCCAATATGTGCCTTGGGTACCTTTTTGCTTAGTTGGATATGCTTCGGCATACCGGTGTTGCTCCGCAGTTGATCACCGGCGGCAACACACCGTCGTTCGAGGATTCCAATCCCAAAATATAATATATTGCAAATGTTGTTTATTATCAAATTTATATCAGTTTTGATACTGTTCAGTTATTGTAGTTGATTTTGTTCATCAGATATACTGTTTTTATTCCAAATCATAAGCTATTTACTACTTGCTGAGCATTTCTTTCGCTCATACTTGTTTCTTATCTTGATTCTTTCAGCTAGGCCAGGACAAGCTTAAGTTCCAGGTCGGACCAGAGGTTATGTGCTTGTAAATAGTTGGTGTGTTTCCAGGTAGACAGTTTGGGACGCTTAATTAGTCTAGAGGTTTATAATAAAATTTGAATAAGTTGTAATTAGTTAGACTATGGTTTGTAATAACATTTGATTTGTATTAGTGCCTGTTCCATACTATAACCTGTGATCGATCCAGTGTAGGAAAAAGAGGTCGTATTTATTATATTATTCCGCTGTGATTATTTTATTTTGGTTTATTGGCGAGTGACCCCCAAATCTAGACCCCGGGTTTGGAGGGCGTCACAGTTATGACAGTGTGCTGTCCTCCACTTGTAGTAAGAACCTCCAATTGAATTGGAGGGGATTTGACTGGGTTACTGTCATGTGCACCAGCCTCAAACCCTTGTGTGTCTTGCAATATACTGGCACTTGAATGTGCTAAACTTGTCTCCCCTATGACAGGATCATGGGAAATTATACTCCTAGCCTCAACTACAGAGGCAATTTCTGCTAGGGTTATGAGGGGAGTTATTCCTTCATGAGGAACCTACAATTGAATTGGAGGTAATTTAGATAGCTCCCCCTCAGGAGTACTATCCTCAAACCTTTCAGTCTGTGAGGACTATTTTGCACATTAAGGTGCATTAGAGATATCCATGGGGTCTTCTGTAAAGACTGATGAACCCCCCATATTTGTGATGGTGTCATTAAGGTCTACCCCAGCATGTAGCCTCTCACCATCTAAATGAGGTGTCTGGGTGGTTAGCAAAGCTTCTTGAGCTAAGTCACTTGATTTTTGGTGCACTTGAGAAATGGGATAGAATAAATATTGGATATAAGAAATTGTTGCTCAGTTGTGAGTGTTAGAAGCTCCCCCTGAATAGATGAGGGAGCTTTAAGAGATGTGCTCTCACAGTGAGTGCCTTCCTTGTTTCTCCTACCATACACTTTATTTGCTTCTGGTGCAGGCTGTGCAGACTCACTCCTGGTTGTTTTTACAACTGCATCCTGTTGGGAGGATATAGAGGAAGATAGAGTGGTCAGCTCAGTTTGTTTACTTCTTTTGGATCTTTTGACCAGAGGTGGTACTCTTTCAGCTTTCTCCTCACCACTCTCATTTAACGCAACTAGGTTTATCCCTTTTCTCTTCTTTTTACTGACCTCACCTCTTTGTGAAGATGAGATAGTTGGTTTCCTAGCTTCTAAAGGTTGTGAAAGAATGGTTGCAGCTTGGGAAGATCCATGTTGGTGATCCTGTGTTTGTACTTCCACAGATTCAGGAATCATAGATGTACTAGATTGTGCATTTAATCTCATGCCAGGCATAGGATAAGGATAGGTCCTAAATCTTTCCAACATAGATGGAGTAATTTTCAGACTTACATCGACCTTATTCTTTGTAGTAAGTGAGCCAAATATTTTTTTTGGACACTTGCTTACAATTGCCTATCTTAGTACTATCTATACCATTCAACAGATGTATGTCAGCTACTTTATTATTTAAAGTAGACATATTAAATCTAGGAAAAAATATTTCCTTATCTCTAGCTGTTAGGGGCATAACCAACCTGGTTGCAAGTTCTTCCAGGATCAGTAGACCAACATTCAGGTGTTTGTTATGGGCAACTGAATACACCGACTTTTGCACAATACTTGAGATATTGTCATATCCAGTTCTTCTGCAAGTAAAGGCCCTTACTACAGAGTCAAAGATGAATGACCACTCATTCCTTAGATTGGTTCTGTTTAAGCTTGACAAGTTGATTCTCCCACCATAATTGATGAAGTACATAAACTCAGTCAGCTCATCAGGAGTTGGTACCTCAACCAGATTCTCAGTTGGCAGCCCCAAAGCTTTATTCACATCTTGATCATTGAATTCTATTTGTTGGCCTCCAATTGTGCATGTCACCACCAGAGAGAGAGAGAGTTGTTGTTAACATCAGTCCTCACTACAGCTGTAGTCCAGAAGTCATGCAGCACATCTAGACATAGTACTGGATTTACAGTCAAGGCACCTGCAAGATAGGATTCAGACAGCAGTTTTACAAACCCCTTGAAACTATCAGGAGCTTGGTTTGCATCAGTGAAAGCAAGATAATTAGTTCCTTTTTCCGGGATAGATGCCCTAGCAACATTTTGAGCCATAATTGATTAATGAGAATTAGTGGGTAGGAAAGATCTCTGAGAAAGAATGAAAAACGAGAGAGAAAACGGTTATGGATTGAAAGCTAGGTCACTTTAGATCTTGAAATCTGTAAGTAAGTATGTATCGAGAAGTCTAGGTATTTATAGTAAAAAAAAGATGACTTGTCGAGAACTCAAAAGTAGACATTTGGAGTTTGTCTATCGGGAAGTCATTTAGAGAAGTGAAGTACATATCGAAAAGTCATTTTAAATCACTGTTATAGAGAACTCAAACTTGAGTTATCGAAATGTCAAATAAATACCCAGTTTGTCCCCAAAAGTGGACTGAATTAATTCTAACTTTTACTTGAATAAATTCAAAATAAAATTGAATGCATTTTCCAAAAGTATTTTACTAAAATAATTTATCAATTTAGATTATCTCAGTTCTGAGTTATTGATAAGTTAAAGGATTGTACTTGTATAGAACTCTGTGTATGAACATTATTAGAGAACTTTACAAGGACTTATCGATAAGTCATTTTAAACCTATCGAGAAGTCACTCGAGAAGTCAGTAAGTTAACTTATTGAGGACTCACTCGAGAAGACCTAAAGTGACTTGTCGAGAAGTCAATTGATACTTATCGAGAACTCAATTTTCTAAATACTTTTGGTTATTGTAATTCTGCCTTGAGTTAATTTTACATATTAAGGATGTAAATTAACAACTAAGCAGTTTACTCAGAATTTGAAAAATTCCAAGTTAATTAAATTTGAAAGAAAAATATATAGAGATTTCTGAAATATTTATAATTCATATTTCAGTTAATTTCCAATTTAATCAAATTAATTTTGATTTACTGGAGATTAATCTGCTGCACAACATTAGTTGAGTTCTTGCCTTAGGATGAAGAATTGAGCAATCCAATTTCACTTACAAGTTTTAGTGAAAGTTTCTTCATCCAAAGGTTTAGTAAAAATGTTAGCTAGCTGTTTTTCCATTGGTGCAAGAAGTTTTGATGCTAAATCAGGATACAGGTCTTAGAAAGACAGAATTTGTATCTATGAAACCAACAACTCCAAAACTGATTCCCTTGGAATGTCATAATCCCAAGTTGAGCTTCCTTCTAGTATCTGAAAATCCTCTTTCTCCCCCTGAGGCTGTGCAATCAAACTCAGGTGTATGAGATGAGCTTCCATTTACCATGATTCTCTTGTTGGGAATTTTTTCATTTTCTTAGTCTGACAAACTTTACAATCTTCAACTTGAGCAAGCTTGTTTCTTTCTCCTGATACCTTGATGTAGAAGTAGCAAATACCATTCTTATTTGTTGAGTCAAAATCTTCAACAAACAAGCTTCCTTTCCTTGCTCCCTTAGGAACAACTTCACCAGTTTTCTTGCTGATAATAGTGCATTCTCCTTGTAGAATAAGATTTGAGACCATTGTCTACAATATGCTAATTCTGAAAAGACTCACTTCAAGATCAGCTACCAGTGCTATATTAATCAAAGACAATATTTTCAATACATTCTTGCCATATCCCATTTTGAATCCTTTGTTGTTGTCTACAAAGGTCACAAATGGGTCAGCTTTCTCCTCAAATTGTAATAACTGGGCTTTACCACCAGTCATATGCCTGGAACATCCACTGTCTATGATCTAGGTAACTTTCTTCACTTACCCTGCACACAATGAGTCTTAAGTTTATTTGGAAATCCAAGCAGTGTTGGGTAGTTTCTTCTTGGGTAGAAGAAACAGAATTTAGTGATTGTTGTGCATGTTTTCCTTCTGATGTAGATTCATTTCTTGATTCTTTAAGGTCTACTCTCAGTTTATGGCAACTCTTCATTACCTTCACATTGCAAGAAATGCAGTCAAACTTATCACAAAATGAATAGGGATCAGTAGAATTAGCTTCATTGTATTTACAAGCTCCTTCAGCTGTCTTGCTAACAACCTTTTTACAAAGGTGACTTAGATGAATTGAAGAGCACATTTTTCACACTTCTTTCTAGGAGCATTTACAACATAAGCAAAATTATTGCTTTTATTTATCCCTATTTTTCTATTTCTATTTCTATTTTTCTTTCTTGCATCTACAACTTTGGTTTCTTGAACATGAGTCTTAGGACTGTGTTTGTTCATGAGCTTCCACGGATGATCCCAATTATTTGATGCCAATGAGTGCTCATATCTCAAAGAAGTTTGAGATGTGTATTATCAAGGCATATAATGGAACAGGTGATCCGACCAACCATGTTAGGACGTTCTTACATACACGGTTGTTTAATGGTATATGATGCTCTCGAGTGCATGGAGTTTACCCAATATTTAGGGGGCATGGCATAAAGGTTGTACAACCGTCTACTCCCAAGCTCGATTGGATCCTTCAAAGATCTCAGTCAAGATTTCCTCAAGCAACACATCAGAGGGAGAGTGCACAAGAAAAGCTCGACGTCTCTCATAAATCTCGATAAAGGGGTGAAGGAATCCTTAGGGAAATATCTAAGCCGATTTATAACACCCTCCAAATCCGAGGTATGGATTTGGGGCATTATTAATAACAACTACAAACTAAACCTGCACAAGCGGAATATAAAAATAATAATTACCCCGAACTATTACTACTCAGGATCTTTTAAGGGTTGAGTTGAAAACAAGAACAACATACTACACTTTATTCCAAACCCAAATAAATAAAATCTGTCTCAAGAACTCTCTTTGTTACAAAACTTTATTCTATCTACATTCTCACCACACAACTTTTATTCAAACTACACAAAACTTTTATTTAACCCAACATTACTACTTATCCTGTTACACCTGATCTGGTAATTCAAAGTTTTCTTCGGGAATAGGAAGGAACACTCTTTGTATAAGAGGGTCCCGCTGCTTGACTCGCTTTTTGACTACGCGGGTCCTGATGGGTTTCATTCTCTACCTTAACTGTAAAACAATAGGAATAACAATAAAAAGGGATGAGCCAAAATTGCTCAACAAGCCTGCAACAATATATATATAGTATAAAGAGAGAGAAATAAGTGAACCAATAAGCTGCTGGTTTGAACAACCATCTGTATCTGTATAGGATAATAATTTGCCAACACTGGCGAGTGCCAAATGAACAAGACTGGAAATAAGAACCAACATATGCACTATAACCTGCTGATCAGTCAGGATACAGAGCGGATCTATACCCAACCAACATAAAGAGTACTCAGGCAACTACGACTTATTAAATAGTGGTATGGGTAAAACCCAGCCCATATAGTAACCATCCAGTCCAAGGTATAGCATCCGGAACAATCAGAATGCTTTTGATGTATCCCAACACCAGGATATACCAGAGTATATGTAACAAGGGTAAAAGTATTGGAATATGAATATGGAATTCAATAAACTGGGAGAAATCAAGAATCGAAATGAAATAGAAACAAGAATTAATAATTGGGTATCAATGTATATGAACAATAATTATCAAAGGTAAATGATATGATAAAAGGAAATATAATTCACTATTCTGAATTTAGAATAGGGGAAGAACTTGCCTTGCGCGTACTTAACCTGGTTCAACTCACCGTCTTCTGTCCCTAGCTTGCTCTAGCTTGCTCTACCTTGATGACACTGAACCAATCATAGAAAGATAGTCATTTAGATAACTTACTATATATGTGTATCTCGAATTGATACCACGTAACCTTATCCGTCTACCCATGCGTTTTTATCTGACTCGCATATATACACATATAATTATATAGCACGTAAGGTTCACATACCCACATAAAGCACATAACACATAAAACACATAATTAATTTTTAGACTTATAATTATTTTTGGAATCGATTCTAGACTCATATTTATAATATCTAACCCTATCTGATTTTATTACAAATTTTCGGGATTTATTTGACTCGATTATACCTCTATTAGGGCCTATGAACAATTAATTATCACAAAACCACTCTCTTCCGGAAGAAATTATAACTTACAACTATTTTTGTTGGATTCGTTTCATTTTTCTGAGTCTAGGGGTCTTTGTTTCGCTCAAATCGGACTAACGGTTTAATTATTATTAATTAAATAAAATTTAATTAATTAATAATTAATTATAAATAATTAATTATAATTAAATAATCCTTAATTACATTTTTATTTAATTAATTAATAATTTTTGTATTTTAAAATAATTAATCCCTAATTATTAGGATTAATTACTATTTATTACAATTATTTACAAATTATTAATACTCACTCGATCAGATCTATTATTCACAAATAATCAATCGACTCAATTAACTGATACGCTATTTATCGAACAATTACTAATTACTCGAATTATAATCTAACTCAACGATTATTTATTCGAATAAATACGAACTATTCGTGATCCTCACATAAATATCGAACCATTATATTATTATTGTAATTTATACGATTCGTTAATCAATTAATTATCGATATTTAATTATACGATACAAATAATTATTCCGACCTTCTTCGAATAAATTATCGCTCGAATAATAATTCTAATTATAGAATCACTACTTGTATAAATACGAGTTACTCGTAATATTAACTAATTATTAGATTATTAATCACATTATTAAATTATTTTTAATCCTTATTTATTAATTAATTACCTAATTATTAATTAATTACCTAATTATTATTTAATTAGATAACTAATAAATGATTAGATAAATAATTAAATAATTAATTAAATAATTAAATTCAAATTTATAATTTAATAAAATAATTTAGAAATTAATTATAAGATTTTTCAGAATTTAAAACTGAGTTTTATTTAATTTTTAGAATTACTAAAACTAATTTTATGATTTTTAGAAAATAGAATAAATAAATAATATATCAGAAACATGTTTCAGGGTTTTAGATTAGGGTTTTTAGGATCGAACCCGGGTCGAAACCGAGTTGCAAACCGGGTCGAACCCGGGTCACGAAGAACACGAACCCAGCAGCCCAGAAACCCGACACCGGCGTGAATTTTCCGGCGAGTAAAAACACGTTCAAATCGTGTGATTCCAGTCCGATTCTTCTGCATGATCATTCCTGGCCACCATAGCAACCTCCTCCCACCTTCCTTCTTCTCCGTTCGTCGACGATGTCATCCGAAAAACGAAGAACACCGCCGTGGCGGCGGTTCTCCGACGAGGACGAAATCAACACCAAAACTGATGAAACTGGTGCCGTTCGACTTTAAATTCAACAAACTATTCATTCCCATCAACAGAATCAACAAACAACTAACGATTCATTCAAACCGAATTCGAAATAAAAACCCGAAAATACAAATTAGAAATCAATTAAACTAACAACAAAAACGATTACATATTTGAAAACTACACTGAATCAGCTTCAAAACGGATACTTACATGACTGATTTGGTTAACAGAATCACGATCAAAATCGGCTTTGATTCTCCTTCCCTGTTCTTCACCCACACAAGAATTTCTTGATTTTTTTTAATTTTTTTCTGATTTTTTTTATTATTAATTACTAATTAATTAACAGTAAATCAGCTATTTAGATTTATGAAAATAATACCCCCAAATAAAATTAAGGGGCTAATTAAACTCCTAAAAAAAATATTTGGCCCCAATTTTTATAATTTTTGGTTATTAATATTGAATTTTTAAATATCCAATAAATACAAAATAAATGCTAAAAATTCCCAAAAATTGTGAATATTACAAAAATGTAAAGAAAAATAATGTATGATAATTTCATGATCATATAAAAATAAAAATGTGATTTTTGTGGGGTTTTTGGTACCCGAAGGGGTCCGGAAAAGTTGTTTTTCGCGAAAAAGGTAAATTTGTAAAACGTCTAGGGGTTCAGAATAGCGATATGGTATAGGGCATTTTTGGCAAAATAGGGCCAATGATTTTGTTTGAAATACGGGCTTTCAAAACATAGTTTTGAACTGTAAGGGTTTTTGATGTAAAATATATAACTTACGATAAAACACTCAATAAATATACAAAGCACGTTTGAATCAAAACAGACAACACGTAATACATAGCAGTTAGGGTTTAATGACTCAACTCTTTTAATCACATAATAATACACATAATTTATCTTTATTATGATATAATACAAGCATAATTTATCGGTCGTTACATGATTCCTGAAGAAGGCCTTGAAGCTCCCATATCTAGGTGATATAGTAGCTATGATAGCCCAGTAACAAGCAACTAATAATGAGCTCTTCAAGATGTCCTTGGACAATCGTGCACCTAAAAGGAAGCTGTAACTCCAAGAGAGAGCCTGAAGGGATATCAAGGCTAGGGAAAGCATGAAAATGATTGTGATGAGTAACGAGAACTCGGGCAATAAGAAGTAAAAAATGGAGCAAAAGTATAATGACAAGGATAAATACTCTTGAACTAACAAGAACTCCGACTCTACTTCCAAGATTAATCAAGGACTAAGGTTCACAAATTATGCAAGATTAAATGCTCGAAGGATACAAATATTGATAGAGATAGAGAAGGATAAGGACTTCAGATGGCCAAAGCCACTAAGGGGAGACCCCGAAAGGAAAGATAAGAGCCAATATTATAAGTTCCACAAAGTTGTCAATCATGACACCCGCGACTACATACAACTCAAGGAAAAAATCAAGTATCTGATCAGAGGAGGAAAATATGGCAGATTCGCCATGGGTGAAAATGGCGGAGGCCAAAGAAAAGATAATGATCGTGGGGATAACGATCAAGATTTTAATCCATGGTCCTCCGACATGAGTCCTAGTCATTGTGTTGTGGTCTGTTTGATATGATGGGCCAATCATTTGCTTCATTGGTTCCAAAAGTGCAGCGCAGAATCTGCTATAGGAGAATAATCAAAATAAATCAAAAATCCCCAAGCTACAAAAAAGTCGAGACTACCACCCCGAGGGCTAGTGATTGACATGATCATCGGAGGGCCGACAGCTGCTGGGACAATAAAGAACTGGCTAAAAGACTATGTCAGGGAGCTGATGATCATAGATGGAGACACACCTAAGAGTTCCAAGACTTATATGTCGCTTGAGTTCGGTGATCCCGACCTTGATGATCTGAAGTTTCCCCATGATGATCTTCTAGTTATCACCACAATAATTAAAAAATTTCCTGTCAAGCGAGTCCTTCGAGATAATAGAGCTTTCGTAGATATTCTGTTTCATGACTAATTTCTAAGAATGGGGTAAAATGACTCCCAACAGACCCTTTCGGACGCACCCATCTACGGATTCAACCGGGTGGAGTACAAGATCGAAGGAACAATACAAATTCCCATGACAATTAGAGAAAAGGTAAGAAAGAATGTTGAACTTTCCGGTTGTCAAGGCATCCTCTACCTATAACAAAATCCTTGGAAGGACATAAATTCATGTGTTTAAGGTGGTGCCCTTAACCAATTACATTGTACTCAAGTTTTCCACCAGAAATAGGTAATTCCTAAGAAAAAGGATATCAGGAAATGACCCGAAGTTTCTATATTGCAGCACTTAGGCCCGATAGAACCGGGGGGCATGTCCTTCTCATTGAAGACATGGATGTCCGCGAGAATGAAGAGGGTCGAGGGAAGCCAACTGAGGACTTGGTCCCAATTTCCCCACACCCATTAGACTTGGATAAGGTCACATATATCGGAGCACCTTTGGAAAAGCCCCTGAAAGGCCGACTGACCAAGGTTTGAAAAGAAAACGGTGATGTGTTATTTTTGATAACAACTTACATGTATGGGATTGACCCCAATCTTATAACTCATAAGTTGAATGTCGATCCAACTCGTAAGGATATCAAGCAGAAGAAGAGAACCTATGACCCTCATAGAATGGAAGCCACAAATCAAGAAGTAGAATAGCTTGTAGAAGCTGGATTTATTAGGGAATTACAATTCCCTAAATGGTTGGCAAACCCTTTGATGGTCATAAAGCCAATGGAAAGTGAAGGATGTGTATTAACTTCACTGATCTAAATAATGCATATCTGAAGGATTGCTACCCCTGCCAAGGATTTATACCTTGATCGAAGCCACGGCTGGGAAGGAGATGCCCCTCATAGAATGGAGTCCATACATCAAGAAGTAGAATAACTTGTAGAAGCTGGATTTATTAGGTTTTACAATTCCCTGAATGGTTGGCGAACCCTTTGATGGTCAATAAAGCCAATGGAAAGTGGAGGATGTGCATTGACTTCACTGATCTAAACGATGCATGTCCGAAGGACTGCTACCCCTGCCAAGGATTTAAACCCTGATAGAAGCCACAGCTGGGAACGAGATGCTAAGTTTCATGGATGGCTTCATTGGTAGTCAGATTAAAATGCACAAGAAAGACACCCACAAGGTATTTTTCATAACTAACTTTGGTGTCTTTTGCTATCTTGTTATGGTTTTTGGACTAAAGAATGCAAGAGCCACGAATCAAAGACAGGTGAATAAGATACTCGCCCATCTAATTGAAAAAACTATGAAGGTCTATATGAATGACATGGAGTCAAAAGCTTATTAATCAAGGACGTCTATATTTTATCATCTCGGAAAGGCATTTGAAGTGCTGAGGCAACACAAAATAAGTTTAAACCCCGCCAAGTGCATTTTTGGCGTGGGATCTAGAAATTTTTTAGGTCACATGGTCTCAAGGAGAGGAATAAAGGCAAACCCACGATAAGAGCAAGGGCATCCTTGATATGATCCCACCATACTCAATAAGAGACGTTTAAAATTGACGAGGAAAATTGCTGCTTTGGGAAGATTTATCTCCAAGTCAGGAGAAAAATGCCTTACCTTTTTCAAAACCCTGAAGAAGGTAACAAATTTTGAGTGGACCCCTAAAAGATAATAGGCCTTTGAACAGCTGAAGAAATGCATGACTCAAGCCCCGTCGTTGGTTAAACCAAGTCATGGGGACATTCTGTACCTATACCTTACGGTTTCTGAGCAAGCAATGAGTGTCATCTTAGTGAAGGAAGAATAGAAGGTTCAAAAATATATCTACTTTGTGAGTAAGGTTCTCCACAGAGCGGAGTTGAATTACTCCACTATTGAGAAGTTTGCACTTGCCCTAATAACAACCTTGAGTAAGTTGCAACCCTACTTCCAGGAATATAAAATCAAATTTCTAACAGACCAACCTTTGGTGAATATCCTTCGTAGTTCATAAGCCAGTGGAAGGCTCGTCAAGTGGACAATTGATTTGGGAGAATTTGATATTAAATACAAGCCTCGAACAACCATTAAGGTTGAGGTATTAACAAACTTCGTGGTTGTATGCACCATTAACGACCAAAAAGTCGAGGGGTAAGACTTAGTAACCCCGGAAGAAAAGAAAGAGAATGAATGCAAGATGTAGTAACCCCAGAAGAAAAGAAAGAGAATAAAGGTAAGGACTTGACTCTTAAAGAGTGCTAGGTTCCCTTCTTTGATGGAGCATCTAAAAAAGAGTCAAGTGGTGCAGGCTTAGTCTTGTAAAGCCCCAAAAGGTTCATTATCGAGTACGCTTTGAAGCTGGAATTCCCGACAACAAACAACGAAGCGAAATATAAAGTTTTGATAGCCGGCTTAGGCTTAGCTAGAACCAAGAGGGCAAGAATCTTAAAGTTTGTGGAGACTTGAGACTCGTGATTGCCCTGATTTGTTGTAGTGAATTTTTTGTTTAGTTCTCATAAATTTAAGAGGCGGGCATCTATCTTTGTTTCAAACTGTTTATCCTCTATTACCTTAATATTTTAGATGACTGATTACTGAACATATATCTAAATCATTAATTATGATGTACAAGCTTATATTATCATTTTACTTAAGTTGCTTGTGTGAATATTGTATCTTAAATATAGATATAATTTTATATATTATTTTTGTTGAATAATTAAGGTTGTGTATATGAATTTTACCTCTTTGTATATAATAGATCTCGATAAGTTCTTTTCTGGTTTTTTTAATTCGAAGATGTCGGCAATTGTTTAGACCTGTTTATGCACCATGAGGATATTTGTATCATTTTTTGATCTGTATTATATGCTTGTATTGTTGCTTTACTTGGGTTGTTTTTGTAAAGATTAATGTATCATTTTACTTGGAAACATAATATAATACAATTTTTTTTGTTGAATGAGCTGTGAGTCTGAATTGACCTCTTTGAATGTGAGATATCTTTTGTTTTCTGATGGTCAGTTTGTGAAAAGTTCTAGAATTGTGTCATTATTGTTGCTAGTTTACGTATGTCCACTTTTGTAAACACAAATGATCAGATAAGTAGATCTAAAACTAAAGTAACAATAATTATAACTATTTTCGCTAGTATTTTTAAATGATTGGTAATGAATGTCGATATTTGAACCTATTGAACACTATATTAGCTATGGTTCAAGGTATTGTATTTCTTTCTTCAAGTCATTCAGGTAATTAAGGGTTAAAATACTGAAGTTCCTTACCTATCATCTTAAAGTTCTACAAACTAATTTCTAATTTTTGTTAATTTAGTTTTACCCCTACTCATCTGAGTTATAATTACAAATATTGGCATAAATAAACGAGTAACGAGTACATGCATGGATAATAATGACACTAGACCGGAACATTTCATGAACTGATCATCAAAATGAAAGAAATACGAAAAAGGTACACATTCAGTTATCAATTTGGGAGTCTAACATTGGTAAGAGAATAGTCAGGACATAGATGAAACCCAATAAAGCTTCCTTATATTAATGCAATTTAACTATATTCTTACATATGATGATTTTTTTAACTAATAAATAAGATCTTGTATAATTTTCTTTTCTTGTTATCTACTTTCTATTATGCAATTATAGAAAATGAGGTTGGTAGAGATCTTGGAATGGCTTTCATTGTGAGCACTGTTTCTATGAAGAATGAATATGGTGGAGATCTTGGAACCGCTGCCATTGTGAGCACTGATTCTATGGAGAACGAGGAGAGTATTCTATTTGTTAAGAATTGTCCCTTGTGGAAAAGTATTTGTTCCAGTAAAGCATATAGGAAGATGAAATGTAAGCCGCACTTTGATCCGTTGAAGGAACAGGAAGAAGTACGTCACGAGGGATCGATAATTGGTCTTGTGGTAAATTGCATTAATCTCATGGAAGGCGCTTCAAAACTATATTCCTCTTGTGACATCACTTCCATTGAAACTATTTTGAAAACTCTTGATATATTCAAACCTCATGGGTTTGATGTTGATAAAGTTGAAGCAGCTCTGACCCAACTAAAGTTGAAGAAGCAAAAACTCGAGGACCTGCAGAAAGACTACATGGAAAGTGGAAAGTGAGATATCAAACATTGTTGAAGAAGATCCTCAACATGTTTATCACCATGTTTTTCTTCTTCGACAATGTTTGATATCTTGCTTTTAATTTTCCTTCTAGTCTTTTGCAGTTCCTCGAGTTTTTGCTTCTTCAACTTTAGCTGGGTTAGAGCTGCTTCAACTTTATCAACATCAAATCCATGAGGTTTGAATATATTAGGAGTTTTCAAGAGAGTTTCAGTGGAAGTGATATCACAAAGGACTGCAGTTTTGAAGTACGTTCCACAAG
Organism: Apium graveolens; assembly: GCF_009905375.1. Classification (NCBI taxonomy): domain Eukaryota; kingdom Viridiplantae; phylum Streptophyta; class Magnoliopsida; order Apiales; family Apiaceae; genus Apium; species Apium graveolens. The sequence goes on from NC_133652.1 coordinate 8,643,183, forward strand.
ATTAATGAAATTTACCATAAGACCAATTGTCGATCCCTCGTAAAGTACTTCTTCATGTTCCTTCAAAGGATAGAAATGCAGCTTACATTTCATCTTCCTATATCCTTCACTAGAACAAACACTTTTCCACAAGGGAGAATACTTAACAAATGGAACACTCTCCTCATTCCCCATAAAATCAGTGCTCACAGCGGCAGTTGTTCCAAAATCTCCACCATCTTCATTCTCCATAGAAACAGTGCTCAAAATGGAAACCATTCCAAGATCTTCACCATCCTTATTCTCCATAACCACAAAATAGAAAGTAGATAACAAGAAAATAAAATTATACAAGATCTTATTTATTAGTTCAAAACAGCATCAGATGTGAGAACATTGTTAAATTGAATTAATATAAGGAAGCTTTATTGGGTTACATTTATGTCCGAACTAATCTCTTACCAATATTAAACTCCCATTTATTACTAATTATGTAACATTTTCATATTTATTTCTTTTTTATGATCAGTTCATGAAATGTTCCGATTTAGTGTCATTGTTATCCATGTATGTACTCGTTACTCATTTATTTATGTCAAAATTTATAATTAGAACTCAGATAAGTAGTGGTAAACTAAGTTAACAATAATTAAAAATTAGTTTGTGGCACTTTAAGATGATAGGTAAGGAACTTTGATATTTAAACTCTAAATTACCTAAACGAGTTGAAGAAAGAAATACAATAACTTGAACCATAGCTAATTTAGGTTTCAATAGTTTCAAATAATGACATTCATTACCAATCATTTTAAAATACTAACAAAACTAGTTACAATCGTTTTTACTTCAGTTTTTTCCCTACATATTTGATCATTTGTATTTACAAAAAAGGAAAAAAAAAAGTAAACCAACAACCATAATAACATAATATGAGAACTTTTCACAAACCGACCATCAGAAAGCAAAAGATATCTCACATTTAAATAGGTCAGTTCAGATTCAGCTCATTCAGTAAAAAATAAATTATATTATATTATATTTCCAAGTAAAGTGATACATTAATATTTATATATGTAGCTCAAGTAAAGAGACATACAAGCATATAAAATAGATCAATAAATGATACAAATATCCTCATGGTACATAAACTGATCTAAACAATTGCCCACATCTCCTAATAAAAAAAACCAGAAAAATACTTATCCAAATCTATCATATACAGAGAGGTAAGATTCATATAAACAACCTTAATAGTTCAACAAAAATAATATATCAAATTATATCTATAATTAAGATACAATCTTCACACAAGCAACTCAAGTAAAATGATAATAGAAGCTTGTATACCATAATTAATGATATAGATATATATTAAGTAACCAGTCATCTAAAACATTAAGGTAGTAGAGGATAAACAAGTTGAAACAAAGACAGATACTTGCATCTTAAATTTATGCAAACTAAACAAGAAAATTTCAGATTTATCACATGCAAAGGGGTAAAATACATATACACGACTCCTTATTTCAACAAAAAAATGTTTATCAAATTATATTTATAAATTATAATAGAGGAGAAACAGGTTGAAAGAAACAGAAACTAATAAATGATATAGATATATGTTATGTGACCGATCCTTTAAAGCACACATTAAGGTAGTAGAAGACAAACAGTTGGAAACAAATATACAAAGATAAATGCCAATATTTTAAAATTACTGAAATGAAATATGAGAATTTACTCATCTACCACATAGAAAGTCATATACATAACTGATTCAATAAAAAAATATATCAAATTACAATTCCAAGCTAAAATATACAATCTTTACCGAAGCAACTCAAGTAAAGCAACAGGAACAAAATAAATGATATAGATCTGGACATGGTGTTTATACAAGGCAAAATAAATATATCCCCCTAATAAAATCACAAAAAGAACACAACCCACAAACACACACCAAAAAAATGAATAAAACCTTGAGAAATTACCAGAATGGAGTGAAATGACCAAGATTTGCGTGCAACTTGATTCTTATAGATAAAGGGGGAGTGAAATGAAGGGATTATAGCTGTTTGCACAGAGCAAGGTGGTGAAGGGGGCAAGATAGGGTTTTGATGAAAATGACTTAAAGTGCTATGGTATTTGTACTAGGTGGGCTAGTTAGGGTTTGGTCCATATCGGCTTTAAGATAATTTGGGTTTTGGGCTTTATGTTACATATTATTTGTTCAAATTTAAAAATAAGAGGTGGATATATTTTTATTAATATCTAATATTGTTTAGAATCACAAATACTTATACTATTGGATGTTTTTTATGATAACTCATAATATATTTAGTTGTGTTTTTTATTAGATAAAAATATAACTCAAATGCACTTCACACCTTGTAATGGTTTTTTGAATTTCAAAAGACACTTTTTTTTCTTTTAAAATAACAATGTACAACTAATTTTACCAAAGTTATTTGAAGATTAAGAATTTATTACTTTAAAGATAAATATTAAATGAAATATGTATAGATGTTTTAAATTTTGTTGAATGATTTATTCAACTAAGACCTTAAATATTTTTTTTGGATATTGGACATTTGGCTATATTTGATTTGGAATAAAACATTCATTGTAATAAGGTAAAAATTCATTTGAACGTATAATATCTTATCTTTTATCATCTATGTGATGAAGGCTTATTTCATTCTGATTTAATATATTAAAATTTCGGTTATATTTTATTTTCAAAAAAAATCATAAAGATATAAATAATGAACTTATTTAGATTACAAGTAAATTCATATTATTCGGGTCGTATGCTCATATATTATGATTTGGGCTTTAAGTAGAATTCTACCCACCACATTAGACGAGTTTGTAGCCGATGTGATAAGATAACACAATTTTGAACTATTATAAAAATACTGAATTCACCAAAAATTGTTCATTTCTATAATGAATCTAACGGGCTTTCGGAACTCGAGATAAATCAGTAATCGTTGTTAATGAGCATACTTGACAACAAACTTCTGGTTCGTAAGATGGTTCAACAATATTACTCGCTATCAATGGACTTTATAATGGGCTTATAGTACTACGGGCTTAACAAGCTTGCAGAAATCAAAACTTATTGTTGGTCGACATTATCGGCTGAACAGGTACACTTAGTATTGATAGTAGCCCGGTTCTTACATTTTTGGGGACTTTGATGAAATAACAAATTAGGGCCCATTTTTTTTTTAAAAATGCTACCATTTTATTTAGAATAATTTAATATTTAGGTAAGAAAATTACAAAAAATAAAGTTCTAAATTTTTCTACCATTTGACGCATAATCTAATAATTTATAAAAAATGGGTTGTACTATTTTCTAAATTTTCAAAATCAGTAGCGATGGACTATTCGAGCGTACTCATCTTTTTTTAAATTTAAAAAGAAACACGTTATCATATTCAATTGGTGTTCAAAATTTGTAGAAGGTTTAATTTTAATACTTGCTTAATTTCTTGAAAAATATTAAATTTTACTAATATGTTTAACCATAACCGGTGATAATTTTGAGAATAAAAAGAGCTTGAATTTGAGAATAGAAGGGAAATAACTGAAAATGATTTAATTTTTGTTAAAGTTAGAAGTATCAAGTGTATAATAGAGTGAATTTATCTTTCTTTCAATCTCTAAAATATAACAATAATGAAATCTAAAAAAATATGAGCCCCCTTCTAAGTTGGGGCTAGGCGGTTACACCTTTAAATTAGCCTCAAAAACGGGTCTCATCAACCTACTTTGAGCTTGTACTGTTTACTTGGCACCAACATAATTTTTTAATGGGCTTATTAAAATCTATAAAAACATACTTTTATTAGAATATATTATTATAAATAATTAATATAATATTATAATATCAATATTACCAGTCTTATATCTCAAATAATATAAATATATTTATTAAACTATAAATAAAATTATAAATATAAAAATAAACTCGTGCATCGTACACGGGGTTGTTGGCTAGTATTTATAGTTAGTGGGATTAACATGAGCAAGACTTTCAACTCGAGCTGTTCAAAACAGGCTTTTAATTATGGAAAAGGGTAGTAATAAATTTTTAAGGATCGACATCCGCATTATCAACAGAGAAGAAAGAGAAACACTTTAAAAAAGAACGATTCGTTAGATGTATTGAACGTGAAAGTTATTAGATCAAATTATACTAGTACAAACTATGTAAATGAATGTTATTACATAGGTATATATTTTGATTTTGTAATTAGTGTGCGTCACTTTTATAAGAAATGTCACTTAATAAAAGAAATTCATTTGTTAAATGACCTTCAAATACACACATTTATGTATCTATATTTTTTATATTATAATTACTGTTAGCGACTTTTACAATAAATGTCAACTTAACAGAATAAATTCATTTGTATGATGATATATAGTTATTATATAGAAAAGGTGGATACGTGATTGACATACTTTTGGCTAAACCACTTTTTCACTTTATTATTAAATTAGTTATTTCGAGTTACGATTAATAAATCATATATATATATATTTGCATTTTTATTTTTATTTTTATTTTTCAACCTCTCGGATATATTTTGACGCTCACATTTATGAGTGGCACTAGAAAAAATACACGATTACGAGGAACTTATAAATTCATCTATATTTAATTTAGATTTTAAAATTTCATTGTAATACGGTGAAAATTCTGTAAATCGTGCAATATCTTAACTCTAACAATTTGGGCAATAAAATGTGTATTCCGTGATGATTTAATATTTTGAATTTTGATTGTATTTAGTTTGAAGTTTTTTAAAATATTCATAAGAATATCATGGGCTTATTTCGATTACAAGTAATATATACGGATATATGACCTTCTTCCAGATAGAATCCTTAGGCTTGATACTATTTTAGGAAAAAGACTCAAGCCTGCTCATTTGCATTTTTACGTGTTACAAGTATAGAACACAAATTTAGATAACAATACAACTAACTTACGGTTGGCCCCAAGCTTAACTGATTACTGACAATAACTATTCTGTAATCTTCCATTCACGTCATAGATGCTAATGACATTTTTAGCTCCAGTAATCTTTGACATCATCTATTATATATTACAATCTCCCTCAACTTGTTCATTATGAAATTATGCACAAGTTCTGGTTGATGATGTTAAAACTTTATCTAAATGCAGAACCCAATTTTCCCATGTGATCTTCTTTTGTGAGTTGCATTTAGATTTATTCTTCCTTCTCCCCATATCAAGAAAAGAATATTATTATCTGGCAATATCCATTAGCTGTTTTGGCATTTAGATATATTCTGCCCCTTTTTGATATTATCTTCAGGAAGAAAGATCCAGCTTGATGCACATTGTTCAAGCTTTTGTCAATGTTTATTTAGAACACTATCAACAGCTTCAAGCTTTAGTGAAGTCCGTAGTGATGAGTTTATCAAGTAGAATAGAATAGGAAATACCTAAGCTCTCTGTTCTTTTGAATAAGTAGTCTCACTACTTCTCACTGCACTATCCTCATGACTTTTAAGAGTCAGAGTAACCTCATAAGGATTGCTAAATCTAGACACTCATCTACCTCTCCTTTTTCCAGGAAGGATCCTGCTTCTCTTATTTTCTGTGATTCTCTCAATCTTTTCTCATATTCTCATATGACAGGCTCAATTATTGTTTATCCTACAGAAATAAGAGGTGGCTGGGAAGAGTTAATATGTGATCATATGATTAGGGGAAATCCATATAGGTCTAATCATACTTATTTCACCAGAATAGTGAGTGTATAAGCATCTGTGACTGGGCTCATAGTTTGACTCACAGATTGCTCTATGGTTATGATAGTGTGTTGTCCTCCACTTGTAGTGGAAACCTCTAATTGAATTAGAGGGGATTTGACTGGGTTACTGTCATGTGCACCAGCCTCAAACCCTTGTGTGTCTTGCAATACACTAGCACTTGAATGTGCTAAGCTTGCCTCCCCTATGATAGGATCATGGGCAATTGTACTCCTAGCTTCAACTACAGAGGCAATTTCTGCTAGGGTTATAAGGGGAGTTGTTCTTTCATGAGGAACCTCTAATTAAATTGGACATAATTTAGATAGCTCCCCCTCAGGAGTACTATCCTAAAACCTTTCAGTCTGTGAGGACTGTTTTGCATAGTAAGGTGCATTAGAGATATCCATGGGATCTTCTGTAAAGACTGATGAACCCCCCATATTTGTGATGGTGTCATCAAGTTCTACCCCAGCATGTAGCCTCTCACCATCTAATTGAGGTGTCTGGGTGGTGAGCAAAGCTTCTTGAGCTAAGTCACTTGATTTTTGGTGCACTTGAGAAATAGAGTCAAGTGGAATTGGGATAGAATAAATATTGGATATAAGAAATTGTTGCTCAGTTGTGATTGTTAGAAGCTCCCCCTGAATAGATAAGGGAGCTTCAAGAGATGTGCTCTCACAGTGAGTGCCTTCCTTGTTTCTCCTACCATACACTATAATTGCTTCTGGTGCAGGCTGTGCAGACTCACTCCTGATTATTTTTACAATTGGATCTTGTTGGGAGGATGTAGAGAAAGATAGAGTGGTCAGCTCAGTTTGTTTACTTCTTTTGGATCTTTTGACCAGAGGTGGTACTTTTTCAGCTTTCTCCTCACCACTCTCATTTAACGCAGCTAGGTTTATCCCCTTTCTCTCTTTTTATCCCTTTTCTCTTCTTTTTACTGACCTCACCTTTTTGAAAAGATGAGATAGTTGGTTTCCTGGCTCCTAAAGGTTGTGAAAGAATGGTTGCAGCTTGGGAAGATCCATGTTGGTGATCCTGTGTTTGTACTTCCACAGGAATAATAGATGTACTAGATTGTGCATTTAATCTCATGCCACACATAGGATAAGGATAGGTCCTAAATCTTTACAACATAAATAGAGTATTTTTCAGAATTTTATTGACCTTATTCTTTGTAGTAAGTGAGCCAAATATTATCTTGGACACTTACTTACAATTGCCTATCTTAGTACTATCTATACCATCACTACACCATAGATGGCCTATCACAACGCCCCTCTTCAAGAATGTTACCTAATATGTTACCCTAGATATCATACTCATGAGCTAATCTAACATTGTATTTTTTGTGTTACCTTAGCCAAAAATGTGATGTTGCACTAGGTAAAAAGTGTTGCAGCTTGTAACATTCTTGTCAAAATGTTACCTTAGAGTATTAATACATATATATAATATTTTTTAAAATTAAATCTTAATTTTATAAGAATACTTAAGGTGATATACAAATTTAATAAATGAGTTACATGGATATAATAAATAGTTAATGAAATTTTAAATAGGAACTTTTAAAAGTAGTAAATTTAAAAAACTAAAAAATTGAACTTAAAAGTAATAAAAATTAAAAATAATTTAAATTTCTCGTGTTTTAAGATGAGCATTAATATAAAAGTTCTAAAAATAATATATATATATATATATATGTATATATATATACGAATTCTTAAAAATAAATAAATAGAAATAAGTAATAATTTTTTTATAAAATAATAACTGAATTTTTATTTATTAAAAAAATAAAACATAAATATTTTATAAAACTTTTTGGGCAATAAAATTTTTGTAGAACGGGGCAAAATTCTAACTAAAAGACCGCCCAAATTTTGGGTAAAAGGCCGCCCAAATTTTCAATAACCCTAAACTCACACAATCCTCTCTCAAATCTCAAACTCCAACCATCTCTCTGGTTCTTGTATCCGACGGCCGCCCAAATTCCGAGTACACTCATCTCTCTCTCATATCTCAACTGTTAGCTTCCATAATCTCTTCAATTCAATTAGCCAATCATCGGTGTTTGAATCTCCAAGAACAAATTGCTTCTAAGTATTTCATTATTTTGTCGATTAAATCTCGAATTGATCTCCTTGATTCTGAATATACAGATATTTCGCAACAATTCAGGTTGTTTTTGGTTTTTTTGTATTTGTCGATTTAGCTGTTTCTCGTAATAACATTGTTATAGTTGTTGGCTGAGATGCACTTATTGAATTCATTTGGTTATAACTCATTTTGTCGAAAACTACGGTTTTGAAGAGTGAAGAGCTGGAGGAGTTGGATAAAGAGAAGGAGAGGTTTTTTGCATTTGAAATGAAGTAAATGGAGATTTATAAAGCGGAAGTGGCGAAATTTGCTGAGGAAAGTGGAAAGGAGATACATGAGCTTAAGAATCATACGGAACAAGTATATTTTAATTTTAATTTAGCTATGTTGTATTTTTATTGAAATGGGATGCTTGCTTAATTGTGATTGCTTGTTCTGTTACGGGTTTTGTTGATTTAAAGTTTTTGTAAGTTTTGATCGAGTGATTTGTTATGTATGATGTTATAATATTGTCCTGACCCTATCCAAAAGCTAGTAAAATGGATGTTATGTAGACATAGTACTATGGAGTAAACCATACCATGTTGTGTGTTGATGTTTTTGTTATTTGACGTAGGTTCGGTTAAGTGTAGGAAAACAGAGTAGGCTTATTGCCTAAGATGTGAGCAAGATCAAAATTTTAAAGCACACAACTTGGGAATTATACTCACTACTACTCCACTGCAAGGGGCATATATATTAAAAACCATCCAAGATTCTGGTATATGCCTTACAAAACTGGTTAAGTTAAATTTGTTCAGGGTGCATGTGTATGTTAGGCATATACTTAAGTTGATGCAACAACTGTGTAGTATTAGGAAGAAAAAATGACTTCTTTTTAATCACTTCAGGAGCTGGACTTAACAGTGACTTTTTTAATTTGCAGCAAACCAGTGAATGTTAGTAATTGTTATGTGATGATCTTATTTACTCAGTACAGTCGTACGGACTATTAAATAAGTCATTTCTGCATGTTACAGTTATCTCCTACATGCTTCTTATGCATCAAATATTGATTACCATAAGAATTCAAGCACTAGCTCAGGTAACACATCATTACCCTTTTCAGCCCCATCATCAATTTGATAAACCTGATTGTTTTTTTAGATTGTTCTACAATTATCAGCATATGTTCAATATATGATCTGCTGAATCATCATTAACTCCAAGCTGATTACCATAACATCATCAGGGAACTGAAGTGCAGTTTGGTTTAGCTGTTGAAAGTAAAAAAACCACTTTACCTGTTAAGAGGAGGCTAGCTTGTGAACAACTAAGCTACTTAGGACAGGTATGCACCTGCCTGCAACATTGGTAACCATTAAATCATTAGAAAAGTTCTTCTAGTTAAATCATTATATTATTGAGTTCTTCTAGTTATATCATTAGAAAAGTTCAGTGATCCTAATAGGTGTTTTATCTGCCATGGTAGGAACATCACTGGTCAATACGTTAGGGATTCCTGCAGAAATTATGGTCAACTAAGAACTAAAATTGTGTCCAGGTCAAACTAGGCTAGTTTTCCTCTGGTAACTGAAAAGGAGGGTCAAAGCATTAGCTATCAATGATAAAATAACGTATACCATCCTCACTTGCACAAGAAAAATGCTCCGTCATTTGGAAGTGTCACTCTTTACGTGTGTTTACATATTTTAAAGCATCAAGTTTCATATAGCCTATTAACTAGTGAACTCTTGTCAAGTGAACAAGAACTATGAAGTTATATTGTAGCTCTAGGAGTTGAGCAGTATGACGGATAACAGATAGGAACTCTTCTAAGTTAACCTTTATGTTTTGTTTTAATATGGAAATTACAATGTTAAAACTTTTTAAACTTAAATTACCTTATATACTTTATGTGCTAGGCTCATTTTTATTTGACGAAATGTATTAACTACGGCAATGGAAAGAAGCATTTGTTGTTCATCAAGTGTAAATACCTTGAAGCAAAGGTGCACGTGCTGCAGACATCCCTTCTAATCTACGACTTCTCTTTCACAAGTAACTACTAATAGATATGCTTAAACTTTTTCAGGCTGCAGCTTACTATTACAATGGGCTGATCGGGGACAAGGGCACCAATCCATCCTGCCACACTAGTGTTGTTTGTTACTTTCTTGCTGCAGAAGAACTTCTAACTGAAAGCAAGAAGGCGTGCTTAAACTTCTGCCTAACTGTACCTATAACCAGGTTGGATTAGATTACACAATAATTTACTCTTCCTCAATTTTTTTTCACTTCATGCATTCATAAATAACATTAAACTTTTGTTTCTTGTTCTGATATTTAATGAATTGGTACCTATTTTTTGCACAGAACTCCTTCACTTTGGGGTGCAATGAAGCATCTAAACAAGAAAATTACAGAAACTGCATTTAAGAAGTCTTAGATGTATAGTTACCTTTTAGATCAGGAAAAGTAAGAACAAAGAAGTTTTTCCTTTCAAATCATTTTATGACTTCAATTTTTTTTTGTTTTTGAGAATAACAACAAGTCCATGGAATAAGAAATAAGTTATCCTTTTTAGTTTGTGCTGTTAATTACACTAGTGGTCATAAAATGTTGATTATTTAATTGTTTAGTATTAAACTTGCTAATTTCATTTTGTCAATCAATAATTTAATAGTCGTACACTTCTTTTTCTAAACACGTACCATATGCATAAACATTAGCTGAAAGGTTCTGCAAAGAAAGATCTCAACAATCAGCGCAACATATTCCGTGATATATTGGGCTATCTAGAGGTTTTTTATTTACCACTTCTTTATCTCTTTATTCTTTTAAGTGAGTAAAGGCTGATTTATTGATATGTGGTTTGATTAACCAGGATGGTTATAGTCCAGAGACATCAATAAAGATTGGTGGAGAGTCCTTAAACACAACGACCTGGTCTCAACTGATACAGGTTCATCTTTTGCTTATTGATGGAGGTTTCTTGATCTGTTAATCTCTATATTTTCTCAGACCTCATTTCTGCTTGCCTTGAATAGCTCAATATTCTGAAGCATTTTCTTGCAGGTGATTTTCTTGCATTTTCTTGCAGGTGATTTTGTTGGCTGTTCTATTGAGTTATAAATGATTAAAGGTTCTTATTACAAAGTACTTTCATGGAAACAGGACAACGAAGTTCTTCATGATATTTTTGGCTTCTCACCTAAAAGAAAACTCTTCTCTGCAAGGGAAAGGTCCGGATGGTGGAGTCGAGAACAAAGTGAAGCAAATTCAAGCATTAGCTTCTAGTAGTTTTTTTAAAATTTATAATTTTTGGCTGTTGTTAAGTAAAGAATGTGAACTAGTTTAATGTTTGGGTTGGATGCATTTTTTGCAGTCATGAATTTGTATAATTGAGATTCTTCAGTTTACAGAATAAGCATTTCAATTTTTTTGTGCTAAAGTGTTACAATAGCCTCCTAAACTATTACCATAGTATAATTAAAACATTTCATTAGGCTAGTTATAGTGTTACAACAACTTTTTAAAGTGTTACATTAGCATCTATGGGCTCACTTGCCACGTCATCAAGACAACTCAGCATTGTGGGTCCCACACTTGCCATGTCAGCTAGTGGGCCCCCCGTGGGGCCCACTTTTTATAAACATTTTAAAACTCTAAGGTAACATAAAAAATAAGTTACAACTGATCTCTCTTTCTGTTACATTAGCAAGCTAAGGCAACATATAAACAAGTTAAAACACAATGTTGCCTTAGGCACCAAAGATGTTACCTTAGACCCCTAAGGCAACATGGAAAAACCTATATTTAAGAAAATGTTACCTTAGCTTAAAAGTGGGGCAAGAGCAACATATTTACCCCCTAATGCAACATTTTTTTGGTGTTACAGTAGGCATTTTATGGTGTAGTGCATTCAATAGATGTATGTCAGGTACTTTATTATTTAAAGTGCACATATTAAATCTAGGAAATAATATTTCCTTACCTCTAGCTGTTAGGGGCATAACCAACCTGGTTGCAAGTTCTTCCAGGATCAGTAGACCAACATTCAGGTGTCTGTTGTGGGCAATTGAATACACCGAATTTTGCACAATACTTGAGATATTGTCATATCCAGTTCTTCTGCAAGTAAAGGCCCTTACTACAGAGTCAAAGATGAATGACCACTCATTCCTTAGATTGGTTCTGTTTAAGCTTGGCAGGTTGATTCTCCCACCATAATTGATGAAGTCCATAAACTCAGTCAGCTCATCAGGAGTTGGTACCTCCACCAGATTCTCAGTTGGCAGCCTCAAAGCTCTATTCACGTCTTGATCATTGAATTCTATTTGTTGGCCTCCAATTGTGCATGTCACCACCAGAGAGAGAGAGTTGTTGTTAACATCAGTCCTCACTACAGCTGTAGTCCAGAAATCATGCAGCACATCTAGACACAATATTGGATTTGCAGTCAAGGCACCTGCAAGATAGGATTTAGACAGCAGTTTTACAAACCCCTTGAAACTATCAGGAGCTTGGTTTTGCAATAGTGAAAGCAAGATAATTAGGTCCTTTTTCCGGGATAGATGCCCTAGCAACATTTTGAGCCATAATTGATTAATGAGAATGAATGGGTAGGGAAGATCTCTGAGAAAGAATGAAAAACGAGAGAGAAAACGGTTATGGATTGAAAGCTAGGTCACTTTAGATCTCGAAAGCTCTAAGTAAGTATGTATCGAGAAGTCTGGGTATTTATAGTAAAAGAAGATGACTTGTCGAGAACTCAAAAGTAGACATTTGGAGTTTGTCTATCGAGAAGTCATTTAGAGAAGTGAAGTACATATAGAAAAGTCATCTTAAATCACTCTTATAGAGAACTCAAACTTGACTTATCGAAATGTCAAATAAATACCCGGTTTGTCACCAAAAGTGGACTGAATTAATTCTAACTTTTACTTAAATAAATTCAAATTAAAATTGAATGCATTTTCCAAAAGTATTTTACTAAAATAATTTATCAATTTAAATTATCTCAGTTCTGAGTTATTGATAAGTTAAAGGATTGTACTTGTAGAGAACTCTTTGTATGAACATTATTAGAGAACTTTACAAGGACTTATCGATAAGACATTTTAAACTTATCGAGAAGTCACTCGAGAAGTCAGTAAGTTAACTTATTGAGGACTCACTCGAGAAGTCCTAAATTGACTTGTCGAGAAGTCAATTGATACTTATCGAGAATTTAGTTTTCTAAATACTTTTGGTTATTGTAATTCTGCCTTGAGTTAATTTTACATATTAAGGATGTAAATTAACAACTAATCAGTTTACTCAGAATTTGAAATATTCCAAGTTAAATAAATTTGAAAGAAAAATTTAGAGAAATTTCTAAAATATTTATAATTCATATTTCAGTTAATTTCCAATTTAATCAAATTAATTTTGATTTAATGGAGATTAATGTGCTGCACAACATTAGTTGAGTTCTTGCCTTAGGATGAAAAATTGAGCAATCCAATTTCACTTATAAGTCTTAGTAAAAGTTTCTTCATCCAAAGGTTTAGTAAAAATGTCAGCTAGCTGTTTTTCCGTTGGTGCAAGAAGTTTTGATGCTAAATCAGGATACAGGTCTTAGAAAGATAGAATTTGTATCTATAAAACCAATAGCTCCAAAACTGATTCCCTTGGAATGTCATAATCCCAAATTAAGCTTCCTTCTAGTATCTGAAAATCCTCTTTCTCCGCCTGAGGCTGTGCAATCAAACTCAAGTGTATGAGATGAGCTTCCATTTACCCTGATTCTCTTGTTGGGAATTTCTTCATTTTCTTAGTCTGACAAACTTTACAATCTTCAACTTGAGCAAGCTTGTTTTTTTCTCCTGATACCTTGGTGTAGAAGCAGTAAATACCATTCTTATTTGTTGAGTCAAAATCTTCAACAAACAAGCTTCCTTTCCTTGCTCCCTTAGGAACAACTTCACCAGTTTTCTTGCTGATAATAGTGCATTCTCCTTGTAGAATAAGACTTGAGACCATTGTCTACAATATGCTAATTCTGAAAAGACTCACTTCAAGATCAGCTACCACTGCTACATTAATCAAAGATAACATTTTCAATACATTCATACCATATCCCATTTTGAATCCTTTGTTGTCTACAAAGGTCACAAATGGGCCAGCTTTCTCCTCAAATTGTAATAGCAGGACTTTACCACCAGTCATATGCCTGGAACATTCACTGTCTATGATCTAGGTGACTTTCTTCACTTGTTCTGCACACAATGAGTCTTAAGTGTGTTTGGAAACCCAAGCAGTATTGGGTAGTTTCTTCTTGGTAACTTTTTCAGGAGAAGTAGAATGAGTAATTTTAGAAGAAACATAATTTAGTGATTGTTGTGCATATTTTCCTTCTAATGTAGATTCATTTCTTGATTCTTTAAGGTCTACTCTCAGTTTATGGCAACTCTTCATTACCTTCATGTTGCAAGGAATGCAGTCAAACTTATCACAAAATGAATAGGGATCATTAGAATTAGCTTCATTGTATTTGCAAGCTCATTCAGCTGGCTTGCTAACAACCTTTTTACAAAGGTGAGTTAGATGATTTGAAGAGCACATTTTTCACACTTCTTTCTAGGAGCATTTGCAACATAAGCAAAATTATTGCTTTTGTTTATCAATATTTTTCTATTTCTATTTCTCTTTTTCTTTCTTGCATCTACAACTTTGGTTTCTTGAAGAGGAGTCTTAGGACTGTGTTTGTTCATGAGCTTCCATGGATGATCCCAATTATTTGATGCCAATGAGTGCTCATGGTACATAAACTAATCTAAACAATTGCTCACATATCCTAATTAAAAAAACCAACAAAGAACTTATCCAAATCTATCATATATAGAGAGGTAAGATTCATATACACAACCTTAATAGTTCAACAAAAATAATATATCAAATTATATCTATAATTAAGATACAATCTTCACACAAGCAACTCAAGTAAAACGATAATAGAAGCTTGTACACCATAATTAATGATATATATATATATATTAAGTAACCATCATCTAAAACATTAAGGTAGTAGAGGATGAACAAGTTGAAATAAAGATAGATATTTGCATCTTAAATTTATGCAAACTAAACAAGAAAATTTCAGATTTATCACATACAAAGGGGTAAAATACATATACACGGCTCCTTATTTCAACAAAAGAAATGTTTATCAAATTATATTTATAAATTATAGGATTTAATCTTTACATGAGTGCTCAAGTAAAACGACAACAAAAGCTTGTAAAACTGAATAAATGATATAAATATATGTTAAGTAATTGGTCCCTCGAAAATATTATAAAAGAGGAGAAACAAGTCCAAAGAAACATAAACTTGTACAACAAAATAAATGATATAGATATATGTTACGTGACCCATCCTCTAAAGCACACATTAAGGTAGTAGAAGATAAAAAGTTGGAAAGAAAGATACAAAGATAAATGCCAATATTTTAAAATTACTCAAAATGAAACAAAAGAATTTACGGATCTACCACACAGAAATCTGTAAATTTACACACATAACTGATTCAATAAAAAAATATATCAAATTACACTTCCAAGCTAAAATATACAATCTTTACAGAAGCAACTCAAGTAAAGCAAAAAGAACAAAATAAATGATATAGATCTGGACATGGTGTTTATACAAGGAAAAATAAATATACCCCTTAATAAAATCACAAAAAGAACACAACCCACAAACACACACCAAAAAATGAATAAAACCTTCAGAAATTACCAGAATGGAGTGAAATGACCAAGATATCCGAGCAACTTGATTCTTATAGATAAAGGGGGTAAATTGCATTAATCTTATGGAAGGCGTTTCAAAACTATATTCCTCTTGTGACATCACTTCCATTGAAACTATTTTGAAAACTCTTGATATATTCAAACCTCATGGGTTTGATGTTGATAAAGTTGAAGCAGCTCTGACCCAACTAAAGTTGAAGAAACAAAAACTCGGGGACCTGCACAAAGACTACAAGGAAAGTGGAAAGTGAGATATCAAACATTGTTGAAGAAGATCCTCAACATGTTTATCACCGTGTTTTTCTTCTTTGACAATGTTTGATATCTTGCTTTTAATTTTCCTTCTAGTCTTTTGCAGTTCCTCGAGTTTTTGCTTCTTCAACTTTAGCTTGGTTAGAGCTGCTTCAACTTTATTAACATCAAACCCATGAGGTTTGAATATATGAGGAGTTTTCAAGAGAGTTTCAGTGGAAGTGATATCACAAAGGACTGCAGTTTTGAAGTACGTTCCACAAGATTAATGAAATTTACCATAAGACCAATTGTCGATCCCTCGCAAAGTACTTCTTCATGTTCCTTCAAAGGATAGAATTGCGGCTTACGTTTCATCTTTTTATATGCTTCAGTAGAACAAATTCCATAAGGGAGAATGCTTAACAAATGAAACACTCTCCTCATTCTCCATAAAATTAGTGCTCACAACGGCAGTTGTTCCAAAATCTCCACCATCTTCATTCTCCATAGAAACAATGCTCAAAATGGAAGTCATTCCAAGATCTTCACCATCATTATTCTCCATAACCACAAAATAGAAAGTCGATAACAAGAAAAGGAAATTATACAAGATCTTATTTATTAGTTCAAAACAGCATCAGATGTCAGAACATTGTTAAATTGAATTAATATAAGGAAGCTTTATTGGGTTACATTTATGTCCGGACTAATCTCTTACCAATATTAAACTCCCATTTATTACTAATTGTGTAACATTTTCATATTTATTTCTTTTTGATGATCAGTTCATGAAATGTTCCGATTTAGTGTCATTGTTATCCATGTATGTACTCGTTACTCATTTATTTATGACAATATTTATAATTACAACTCAGATAAGTAGGGGTAAACTAAGTTAACAACAATTAAAAATTAGTTTGTGGCACTTTAAAATGATAGGTAAGGAACTTTGAAATTTAAACTCTAAATTACCTAAACCAGTTGAGGAAAGAAATACAATAACTTGAACCATAGCTAATTTAGGGTTCAATAGTTTCAAATAATGACATTCATTACCAATCATTTTAAAATACTAACAAAACTAGTTACAATCGTTTTTACTTCAGTTTATCCCTACATATTTGATCATTTGTGTTTACAAAAAATGAAAAAAAAAAGTAAACCAACAACAATAATAACACAATACCATCACTTTTCACATACCGACCATCACAAAACAAAAGATATCTCACATTTAAATAGGTCAGTTCGGATTCACAGCTCATTCAGCAAAAATAAATTACATTATATTACATTTCCAAGTAAAATGATACATTAATATTTACATATGTAGCTCAAGTAAAGCAACATACAAGCATATCAAATAGATTAATAAATGATACAAATATCCTCATGGTACATAAACTGATCTAAACAACTGCCCACATCTCCTAATAAAAAAACAAGAAAAGAACTTATCCAAATCTATCATATACAGAGAGGTAAGATTCATATACACAACCTTAATAGTTTAACAAAAATAATATATAAAATTATATCTATAATTAAGATACAATCTTCACACAAGCAACTCAAGTTAAACCATAATAGAAACTTGTACACCATAATTAATGATATAGATATATATTAAGTAACCACTCATCTAAAACATTAAAGTATTAGAGAATAAACAATTTAAAACAAAGATAGATACTTGCATCTTAAATTTATGCAAACTAAACAAGAAAATTTCAGATTTATCACATACAAAGGGGTAAAATACATATACACGGCTCCTTATTTCAACAAAAGAAATGTTTATCAAATTATATTTATAAATTATAGGATTTAATCTTTACATGAGTATTCAAGTAAAACGATAACAAAAGCTTGTAAAACTCAATAAATGATATAAATATATGTTAAGTAATCGGTCCCTCAAAAATATTATAATAGAGGAGAAACAGGTCCAAAAAATAGAAACTTGTACAACAAAATAAATGATATAGATATATGTTACGTGACCCATCCTCTAAAGCACACATTAAGGTAGTAGAAGACAAACAGTTTGAAATAAAGATAAAAAGATAAATGCCAATATTTTAAAATTACTGAAATGAAACAATAGAATTTACGGATGTAAATTCTCATACATAACTGATTCAATAAAAAAATATATCAAATTATAATTACAAGCTAAAATATATAATCTTTACCGAAGCAACTCAAGTAAAGCAACAAGAACAAAATAAATGATATAGATCTGGACATGGTGTTTAGACAGGGCAAAATAAACATATCCCCCTAATAAAATCACAAAAAGAACACAACCCACAAACACACACGAAAAAAATGAAAAAAACCTTCAGAAATTACGAGAATGGAGTGAAATGACCAAGATTTCCGTGCAACTTGATTCTTATAGATAAAGGGGGAGTGAAATGAAGGGTTGTTTATTCCTTTGTATATAGATATAGATGTATGTATGTATTTGTATCTAATTTTTCTAGCACACACCAAGGTGGTGCAAGGGCCCGAAGATAGGGTTTTGATGAAAATGACTGAAAGTGCTATGGTATTTGTACTAGGTGGGCTAGTTAGGGTTTGGTCCATCTCGGCTTTAAGATAATTTGGGTTTTCGGCTTTATGTTACATATTATTTGTTCAAATTTAAAAATAAGAGCCTGGATATATTTTTATTAATATCTAATATTGTTTAGAATCACAAATACTTAAATGATTGGATGTTTTTGGTGATAACTCATAATATATTTAGTTGTGTTTTTTTATTAGGTAAAAATATAACTCAAATGCACTTCACACCTTGTAATGGTTTTTCATATTTCAAAAGACAGTTTTTTTCTTTTAAAATATCAATGTAGAGCTAATTTTACCAAAGTTATTTGAAGATTAAGAATTTATTGCTTTAAAGATAAATATTAAATGAAATTTGTATAGATGTTTTAAATTTTGTTGAATGATTTATTCAACTGAGACCTTAAATATTTTTTTGGATATTGGACATTTGGCTATATTTGATTTGGAATAAAACATTCATTCTAATAAGGTAAAAATTCATTTGAACGTATAATATCTTATCTTTTATCATCTATGTGATGAAAGGCGTATTTCATTGTGATTTAATATATTAAAATTTTGGCTATATTTTATTTTAAAAAAAAATCATAAAGATATGAATAATGAACTTATTTAGATTACAAGTAAATTCATATTATTCGGGTCGTATGCTCATATATTACGATTTGGGCTTTAAGAAGAATTCTACCCACCACATTAGACGAGTTTGTAGCCGATGTAATAAGATAACACAATTCTGAACTATTATAAAAATACTGAATTCACCAAAAATTGTTCATTTCTATAATGAATCTAACGGGCTTTCGGAACTCGAGATAAATCAGTAGTCGGTGTAAAGCAAAGCAGTTAATGAGAATACTTGGCAACAAACTTCTGTTCGTAAGATGGTTTAACAATATTACACGCTATCAATGCACTTTATAATGGGCTTATAGTACTACGGGCTTAACAAGCTTGCGGAAATCAAAACTAATTGTTGGTCGACATTATCGGCTCAACGGGTACACTTAGTATTGATAGTAGCCCGGTTCTTACATTTTTGGGGACTTTGATGAAATAACAAATTAGGGCCCATTTTTTTAAAAAAAATGATACCATCTTATTTAGAATAATTTAATATTTAGGCAAGAAAATTAAAAAAATAAAGTTCTAAAATTTTTTACCATTTGACGCATAATCTAATGATTTATAAAAAATGGTTTGTACTATTTTCCAAATCAGTAGCGATGGACTATTCGAGCGTACTTATCTTTATTTAAATTTAAAAAGAAACACATTATCATATCAATTGGTGTTCAAAATTTGTAGGAGGTTTAATTTTAATACTTGCTTAATTTCTTGAAAAATATTAAATTTTACTAATATGTTTAACCATAACCGGTGATAATTTTGAGAATAAAAAGAGTTTGAATTTGAGAATAGAACGGAAATAAGTGAAATTGATTTAATTTTTGTTAAAGTTAGAAGTATCAAGTGTATAATAGAGTGAATTTATTTTTCTTTCAATCTCTAAAATAGAACAATAATGAAATCTAAAAAAATATGAGCCCCCTTTTAAGTCGGGGCCTAGGCGGTTACACCTTTAAATTAGCCTTAAAAACGGGTCTCATCAATGTACTTTGAGCTCGTACTGTTTACTTGGCACCAACAGAATTTTTTAATGGGCTTATTAAAATCTATAAAAACATACTTTTATTAGAATATATTATTATACATAATAATATAATATTATAATATCAATATTACCAGTCTTATATCTCAAATAATATATATATATATATATATATATATATATTTATTAAATTATAAATAAAATTATAAATATAAAAATAAACTCGTGCATCGTACAAGGGGTTGTTGGCCGGTATTTATAGTTAGTGGGACTAACATTAGTAAGACTTTCAACTCGAGCTGTTCAAAACAGGCTTTTAATTATGGAAAAGGGTGGTAAATTTTTAAGGATCCACATCCGCATTATCAACAGAGAAGAAAGAGAAACACTCTAAAAAAGAACGATTGGTTAGATGTATTGAACGTGAAAGTTATTAGATCAAATTATACTAGTACAAACTACATAAATGTATGTTATTACATAGGTATATATTTTGATTTTGTAATTAGTGTGCGTCACTTTTATAAGAAATGTCACTTAATAAAAGAAATTCATTTGTTAAATGACCTACAATTACACACATTTATGCATCTATTTTTTTTATATTATAATTAGTGTTAGCGACTTTTACAATAAATGTCAACTTAACTGAATAAATTCATTTGTATGACGATCTATAGTTATTATATACAAAAGGTGGATACGTGATTGACATACTTTTTGCTAATCTACTTTTTCACTTTATTATTAAATTAGTTATTTCGGGTTATGATTAATAAATCATATATATATATATTTACATTTTTATTTTTATTTTTATTTTTCAACCTCTCGGATATATTTTGACGCTCACATTTATGAGTGACACTAAAAACAAATTACACGATTATGAGGAACTTATAAATTCATCTATATTTAATTTAGATTTTAAAATTTCATTGTAATACAGTGAAAATTCTGTGAATCGTGCAATATCTTATCTCTAACAATTTGGGCGATAAAATGTGTATTCCGTGATGATTTAATATTTTGAATTTTGATTGTATTTAGTTTGAAGTTTTTTAAAATATTCATAAGAATATCATGGGCTTATTTAAATTACAAGTAATATATACGGATATATGATCTTCTTCCAGATAGAATCCTTAGGCTTGATACTGTTTTAGGAAAAAGACTCCAGTCTGCTCCTTTGCATTTTTACAGACTTTAAGTGTTACAAGTACAGAATACAAATTTAGATAACAATACAACTTACTTAGGGTTGGCCCCAAGCTTAACTGATTACTGAAAATAACTATTCATTAATCTTCTACTCAGATCATAGATGCTAATGACAGTTTTAGCTCTAGTAATCTTTGACATCATCTATTATATATTACAATCTCCCTCATCTTGTTCATTATGAAATTATGCACAAGTTCTGGTTGATGATGTTAAAACTTTATCTAAATGCAGAACCCAATTTCCCCTCTGATCTTCTTTTATGAGTTGCATTTAGATTTATTCTTCCTTCGCCCCCTATCAAGAAAAGAATATTATTATCTGGCAATATCCATTAGCTGTTTTGGCATTTAGATATATTCTCCCCCTTGTTCAAGCTTTTGTCAATGTTCATTTAGAACACTATCAACAGCTTCAAGCTTTAGTGAAGTCTGTAGTGATGAGTTTAACAAGTAGAATAGAATAGGAAATACCTAAGCTCTCTGTTCTTTTGAATAAGTAGTCTCACTCCTTCTCACTGCACTATCCTCATGACTTTTAAGAGTCAGAGTAACCTCATAAGGATTGCTAAATCCAGACACTCATCTACCTCTCCTTTTGCCAGGAAGGATCCTGCCTCTCTTATTTTCTGTGATTCTCTCAATCTTTTCTCACATTCTCATATGAAAGGCTCAATTATTGTTTATCCTACAGAAATAAGAGATGGAGGGGAAGAGTTAATATGTGATCATATGATTAGGCGAAATCCATATAGGTCTAATCATACTCATTTCACCAGAATAGTGAGTGTATAAGCATCTGTGACTGGGGTCACAGTTTGACTCACAGATTGCTCTATGGTTATGACAGTGTGTTGTCCTCCACTTGTAGTGGGAACCTCTAATTAAATTGGAGGGGATTTGACTGGGTTACTGTCATGTGCACCAGCCTCAAACCCTTGTGTGTCTTGCAATACACTAGCACTTGAATGTGCTAAGCTTGCCTCCCCAATGACAGGATTATGGGTAATTGTACTCCTAGCTTCAACTATAGAGGCAATTTCTGCTAGGGTTATGAGGGGAGTTGTTCCTTCATGAGGAACCTCCAACTAAATTGGAGAGAATTTAGATAGTTTCCCTTCAGGAGTACTATCCTCAAACCTTTCAGTCTGTGAGGAATGTTTTGTACATTAAGGTGCATTAGAGATACCCATGGGGTCTTCTGTAAAGACTGATGAACCCCCCATATTTGTGATGGTGTTATCAAGGTCTACCCCGGCATGTAGCCTCTCACCATCTAAATGAGGTGTCTGGTTGGTGAGCAAAGCTTCTTGAGCTAAGTCACTTGATTTTTGGTGCACTTGAGAAATGGAGTCAAGTGGAATTGGGATAGAATAAATATTGGATATAAGAAATTGTTGCTCAATTGTGAGCTTCAAGAGCTGTGCTCTCACAGTGAGTGCCTTCCTTGTTTCTCCTACCATACATTTTAATTGCTTCTGGTGCAGGCTGTGCAGACTCACTCCTGGTTGTTTTTATAACTGCATCCTGTTGAGAGGATGTAGAGGAAGATAAAGTGGTCAGCTCAGTTTGTTTACTTCTTTTGGATCTTTTGACCAGAGGTGGTACTCTTTCAGCTTTCTCCTCACCACTCTCATTTAACACAACTAGGTTTATCCCATTTCTCTTCTTTTTACTGACCTCACCTTTTTGAGAAGATGAGATAGTTGGTTTCCTAGCTTCTAAAGGTTGTGAAAGAATGGTTACAGCTTGGGAAGATCCATGTTGGTGATCCTGTATTTGTACTTTCACAGGTTCAGGAATTATAGATGTACTAGATTGTGCATTTAATCTCATGCCAGGCATATGATAAGGATAGGTCCTAAATCTTTACAACAAAAATGGAGTAATTTTCAGACTTACATTGACCTTATTCTTTGTAGTAAGTGAGCCAACTATTATCTTGGACACTTGCTTATAATTGCCTATCTTAGTACTATCTATACCATTCAACAGATGTATGTCAGCTACTTTATTATTTAAAGTGGACATATTAAATCTAGGAAAGAATATTTCCTTACCTCTAGCTGTTAGGCGCATAACCAACCTGGTTGCAAGTATTTCCAGGATCAGTAGACCAACATCCAGGTGTCTGTTGTGGGCAATTGAATACACCGGCTTTTGCACAATACTTGAGATATTGTCATATCCAGTTCTTCTGCAAGTAAAGGCCCTTACTACAGAGTCAAAGATGAATGACCACTCATTCCTTAGATTGGTTCTGTTTAAGCTTGGCAGGTTGATTCTCCCACCATAATTGATGAAGTCCATAAACTCAGTCAGCTCATCAAGAGTTTTTATCTCCACCAGATTCTCAGTTGGCAGCCCCAAAGCTCTATTCACATCTTGATCATTGAATTCTATTTATTGGCCTCCAATTGTGCATGTCACCACCAGAGAGAGAGAGTTGTTGTTAACATCAGTCCTCACTACAGCTGTAGTCCAGAAATCATGCAGCACATCTAGACACGGTACTGGATTTGCAGTCAAGGCACCTGCAAGATAGGATTCAGACAGTAGTTTTACAAACCCCTTGAAACTATAGGGAGCTTGGTTTGCATCAGTGAAAGCAAGATAATTAGTTTCTTTTTCCGGGATAGATGCCCTAGCAACATTTTGAGCCATAATTGATTAATGAGAATGAATGGGTGGGAAAGATCTCTGAGAAAGAATGAAAAATGAGAGAGAAAACGGTTATGGATTGAAAGCTAGGTCACTTTAGATCTCGAAAGCTGTAACTAAGTATGTATCGAGAAGTCTGGTTATTTATAGTAAAAAAAGATGACTTGTCGAGAACTCAAAAGTAGACATTTGGAGTTTGTCTATCGAGAAGTTATTTAGAGAAGTGAAGTACATATCGAAAAGTCATTTTAAATCACTCTTATAGGGAACTCAAACTTTACTTATCGAAATGTCAAGTAAATACCCGGTTTGTCCCCAAAAGTGGACTGAATTAATTCTAACTTTACTTGAATAAATTCGAAATAAAATTGAATGCATTTTCCAAAAGTATTTTACTAAAATAATTTATCAATTTAAATTATCTCAGTTCTGAGTTATTGATAAGTTAAAGGATTGTACTTGTAGAGAACTCTGTGTATGAACATTATTAGAGAACTTTACAAGGACTTATCGATAAGACATTTTAAACCTATCGAGAAGTCACTCGAGAAGTCAGTAAGTTAACTTATTGAGGACTCACTCGAGAAGACCTAAAGTGACTTGTCGAGAAGTCAATTAATACTTATCGAGAACTCAGTATTCTAAATACTTTTGGTTAATGTAATTCTGCCTTGAGTTAATTTTACATATTGAGGATGTAAATTAACAACTAAGCAGTTTACTCAGAATTTGAAAAATTCCAAGTTAATTAAATTTGAAAGAAAAATATATAGAGATTTCTGAAATATTTATAATTCATATTTCAGTTAATTTCCAATTTAATCAAATTAATTTTGATTTACTGGAGATTAATCTGCTGCACAATATCAGTTGAGTTCTTGCCTTGGGATGAAAAATTGAGCAATCCAATTTAACTTACAAGTCTTAGTGAAAGTTTCTTCATCCAAAGGTTTAGTAAAAATGTCAGCTAGCTATTTTTCTGTTGGTGCAAGAAGTTTTGATGCTAAATCAGGATACAGGTCTTAGAAAGACAGAATTTGTATCTATGAAACCAACAGCTCCAAAACTGATTCCCTTGGAATGTCATAATCCCAAGTTGAGCTTCCTTCTAGTATCTGAAAATCCTCTTTCTCCCCCTGAGGCTGTGCAATCAAACTCAGGTGTATGAGATGAGCTTCCATTTACCATGATTCTCTTGTTGGGAATTTTTTCATTTTCTTTGTCTGACAAACTTTACAATCTTCAACTTGGGCAAGCTTGTTTCTTTCTCCTGATACCTTGGTGTAGAAGTAGCAAATACCATTCTTATTTTTTGAGTCAAAATCTTCAACAAACAAGCTTCCTTTCCTTGCTCCCTTAGGAACAACTTCACCAGTTTTCTTGCTGATACTAGTGCATTCTCCTTGTAGAACAAGACTTGAGACCTTTATCTACAATATGCTAATTCTGAAAAGACTCACTTCAAGATCAGCTACCAGTTTTACATTAATCAAAGACAATAATTTCAATATATTATTTCCATATCCCATTTTGAATCCTTTCTTGTTGTCTCCAAAGGTCACAAATGGGCCAGCTTTCTCCTCAAATTGTGATAGCAGGGCTTTACCACCAGTCATATGCCTCGAACATATACTGTCTATGATCTAGGTGACTTTCTTCACTTGCCCTACAGTGTTGGGTAGTTTCTTCTTGGTAACTTTTTCAGGAGAAGTAGAATGAGTAATTTTAGAAGAAACCGAATTTAGTGATTGTTGTGAATGTTTTCCTTCTGTTGTAGATTCATTTCTTGATTTTTTAAGGTCTACTCTCAGTTTATGGCAATTCTTCATTACCTTCATGTTGCAAGGAATGCAGTCAAACCTGTCACAAAATTAATAGGGATCATTAGAATTAGCTTCATTGTATTTGCAAGCTCCTTCAGCTGGCTTACTAACAACCTTTTTACAAAGGTGACTTAGATGATTTGAAGAGCACATTTTTCACACTTCTTTCTAGGAGCATTTGCAACATAAGAAAAATTATTGCTTTTGTTTATCCATATTTTTCTATTTCTATTTCTCTTTTTCTTTCTTGCATCTACAACTTTGGTTTCTTGAACATGAGTCTTATGACTGTGTTTGTTCATGAGCTTCCAGGGATGATCCCAATTATTTGATGCCAATGAGTGCTCATATCTCAAAGAAGTTTGAGATGTGTATTATTAAGGCGTATAATGGAACAGGTAATCCGACCAACCATGTTAGGACATTCTTATATACACGGTTGTTTAATGGTATATGATGCTCTCGAGTGCATGGAGTTTGCCCAATCTTTAGGAGGCATGGCACAAAGGTTGTAAAGCCGTCTACTCCCAAGCTCGATTGGATATTCAAAGATCTCAGTCAAGATTTCCTCAAGCAACACATCAGAGGGAGAGTGCACGAGAAATGCTCGACGTCTCTCATGAATCTTGATAAAGGGGCGAAGGAATCCTTAGGGAAATATCTAAGCCGATTCATGAAGGAGGCCTTGAAGCTCCCATATCTAGGTGATACAGTAGCTATGATAGCCCAGTAACAAGCAACTAATAATGAGCTCTTCAAGACGTCCTTGGACAAGCGTGCACCTAAAAGGAAGCCATAACTCCAAGAGAGAGCCTGAAGGGATATCAAGGCTAGGGAAAGCATGAAAATGATTGTGATGAGTAACGAGAACTCGGGCAATAAGAAGTAAAAAATGGAGCAAAAGTATAATGACAAGGATAAATATTCTTGAACTAACAAGAACTCCGACTCTACTTCCAAGATTAATCAAGGACTAAGGTTCACAAATTATGCAAGATTAAATGCTCGAAGGATACAAATTTTGATAGAGATAGAGAAGTATAAGGACTTCAGATGGCCAAAGCCACTAAGGGGAGACCCCGAAAGGAAAGATAAGAGCCAATATTATAAGTTCCATAAAGTTGTCAACCATGACACCCATGACTACATACAACTCAAGGACAAAATCAAGTATCTAATCTGAGGAGGAAAATATGGCAGATTCACCAAGGGTGAAAATGGCGGAGGCCAAAGAAAAGATAATGATTGTGGGGATAATGATCAAGATTGTAATCCATGGTCCTCCGACATGAGTCCTAGTCATTGCATTGTGGTCCATTTGATATGATGGGCCAATTATTTGCTTCATTGGTTCCAAAGGTGCAGCGCAGAATCTGCTATAGGAGAATAATCAAAATAAATCAAAAATCCCCAAGCTATAAAAAAGTCAAGACTACCACCCCGAGGGCTAGTGATTGACATGATCATCGGAGGGCCAACAGCTGCTGGGACAATAAAGAACTCTCTAAAGGACTATGTCAGGGAGGTGATGATCATAGATGGAGACGCACCTAAGAGTTCCAAGACTTAAATGTCGCTTGAGTTCGGTGATCCCGACCTTGATGATCTGAAGTTTCCCCATGATGATCCTCTAGTTATCACCCCGATAATTAAAAAATTTCCTGCCAAGCGAGTCCTTCGAGATAATAGAGCTTTCGTAGACCTTTTGTTTCATGACACATTTCTAAGAATGGGGTAAAATGACTCCCAACAGACCCTTTTGGATGCACCCATCTACGGATTCAACCGGGTGGAGTGCAAGGTCGAAGGAACAATACAACTTCCCATGATAATTAGAGAAGAGGTAAGAAAGAATGTTGAACTTTCCGGTTGTCAAGGCATCCTCTACCTATAACACAATCCTTGGAAGGACATAAATTCATGTGTTTAAGGTGGTGCCCTTAACCTATTACATGGTACTCAAGTTTTCCACCGAAAAAAGGTAATTCCTAAGAAAGAGGATATCAGGAAATGGCCCGAAGTTGCTATATTGCAGCACTTAGGCCCGATGGAACCGGGGGCATGTCCTTCCCATTGAAGACATGGATGTTTGCGAGAATGAAGAGGGTCGAGGGAAGCCAACTGAGGACTTTGTCCCAATTTCCCTAGACCCGTTAGACTCAGATAAGGTCACATACATCGGAGCACCTTTGGAAAAGCCCTAAAAGGTCGACTGACCAAGGTTAGAAAAGAAAACGGTGATATGTTTTTTTAGATAACTGCTAACATGTATGGGATTGACCCCAATCTTATAACTCATAAGTTGAATGTCAATCCAACTCGTAAGGATTTGAAGCAGAAGAAGAGAACCCATGACCCTCATAGAATGGAAGCCATAAATCAAGAAGTAGAATAGCTCGTAGAAGCTGGATTTATTAAGGAATTACAATTCCCTGAATGGTTGGCAAACCCTTTGATGGTCATAAAGCCAATGGAAAGTGAAGGATGTGTATTAACTTCACTGATCTAAATAATGCATATCCGAAGGACTGCTACCCCTGCCAAGGATTTATACCCTGATCGAAGCCAGTCTGGGAATGAGATGCCCCGCATAGAATGAAATCCATAAATCAAGAAGTAGAATAGCTTGTAGAAGCTGGATTTATTAGGACTTACAATTCCCCGAATGGTTGGCGAACCCTTTGATGGTCAATAAAGCCAATGGAAAGTGGAGGATGTGCATTGTCTTCACTGATCTAAATGATGCATGTCCGAAGGACTGCTACCCTTGCCAAGGATTTAAACCCTGATCGAAGCCACAGCTGGAAACGAGATGCTAAATTTCATGGATGGCTTTATTGGTAGTCAGATTAAAATGCACAAGGAAGACACCCACAAGGTATTTTTTGTAACTAACTTTGGTGTCTTTTGCTATCTTGTTATGGTTTTTGGACTAAAGAATGCAAGAGCCACGAATCAAAGACAGGTGAATAAGATACTTGCCCATCTAATTGAAAAAACTATGAAGTTCTATGTGAATGACATGGAGTCAAAAGCATATTAATCAAGGACGTCTATATTTTATCATCTCGGAGAGGCATTTGAAGTGCTGAGGTAACACAAAATGAGGTTAAACCCCGCCCAGTGCATTTTTGGCGTGGGATCTGGAAATTTTTTAGGTGACATGGTCTCAAAGAGATGAATAAAGGAAAACCCACGATAAGAGCAAGGGCATCCTCGATATGATCCCACCATACTCAATAAGGGATGTTTAAAATTGACGAGGAAAATTGCTGCATTGGGAAGATTTATCTCCAAGTCAGGAGAAAAATGCCTTGCCTTTTTCAAAACCCTGAAGAAGGTAACGAATTTTGAGTGGACCCCTAAAAGACAACAGGCCTTTGAACAGCTGAAGAAATGCATGAATCAAGCCCCATCGTTGGTTAAACCAAGTCCTGGGGACATTCTGTACCTATACCTTGCGGTTTCTGAGCAAGCAATGAGTGTCGTCTTAGTGAAGGAAGAATAAAAGGTTCAAAAATATATCTACTTTGTGAGTAAGGTTCTCCACAGAGCGGAGTTGAATTACTCCACTACTGAGAAGTTTGCACTTGCCCTAATAACAGCCTTGAGTAAGTTGCAACCCTACTTCCAGGAACATAAAATCAAATTTCTAACAGACCAACCTTTGATGAATATCCTTCAGAGATCATAAGCTAGTAGAAGGCTCATCAAGTGGACAATTGAGTTGGAAGAATTTGATATTAAATACAAGCCTCGAACAACCATTAAGGTTGAGGCATTAACAAACTTCGTGGTTGTATGCACCATTAACGACCAAGAAGTCGAGGAGTAAGACTTAGTAACCCCGGAAGAAAAGAAAGAGAATGAATGTAAGGACTTGACTCTGAAAGAGTACTGCAAGATATAGTAACCCCAGAAGAAAAGAAAGAGAATAAAGGTAAGGACTTGACTCTTAAAGAGTGTTGGGTTCCCTTCTTTGATGGAGCGTCTATAAAAGAGTCAAGTGGTGCAGGCTTAGTCTTGCAAAGCCCCAAAGGGTTCATCATCGAGTACGCTTTGAAGCTGGAATTCCCGAAAACAAACAACGAAGCGAAATATGAAGTTTTGATAGCCGGCTTAGGCTTAGCTAGAACCAAGAGGGCAAGAATCTTAAAGTTTGTGGAGACTTGAGACTTGTGATTTCCCTGATTTGTTGTAGTGAATTTTTTGTTTAGTTCGCATAAATTTAAGATGCGGGCATCTATCTTTGTTTCGAACTGTTAATCGTCTATTACCTTAATATTTTAGATGACTGATTACTTAACATATATCTATATCATTAATTATGATGTACAAGCTTATATTATCATTTTACTTAAGTCACTTGTGTGAATATTGTATCTTAAATATAGATATAATTTGATATATTATTTTTGTTGAATAATTAAGGTTGTGTATATGAATTTTACCTCTTTGTATATAATAGATCTGGATAAGTTCTTTTCTGGTTTTTTTAATTTGAAGATGTCGGCAATTGTTTAGACCTGTTTATGCACCATGAGGATATTTGTATCATTTTTTTATCTTTATTATATGCTTGTATTGTTGCTTTACTTGAGTTGTTTATGTAAAGATTAATGTATCATTTTACTTAGAAACATAATATAATACAATTTTTTTGTTGTATGAGCTATGAGTCTGAATTGGCCTCTTTGAATGTGAGATATCTTTTGTTTTCTGATGGTCAGTTTGTGAAAAGTTCTAGAATTGTGTCATTATTGTTGCTAGTTTACGTATTTCCACTTTTGTAAGCACAAATGATCATATAAGTAGATCTAAAACTAAAGTAACAATAATTATAACTATTTTCGGTAGTATTTTTAAATGATTGGTAATGAATGTCGATATTTGAACCTATTGAACACTATATTAGCTATGGTTCAAGTTATTGTATTTCTTTCTTCAAGTCATTCAGGTAATTAAGCGTTAAAATACTGAAGTTCCTTACCTATCATCTTAAAGTTCTACAAACTAATTTCTAATTTTTGTTAATTTAGTTTTACCCCTACTCATCTGAGTTATAATTACAAATATTGGCATAAATAAACGAGTAACGAGTACATGCATGGATAATAATGACACTAGACCGGAACATTTCATGAACCTGATCATCAAAATGAACGAAATACTGAAAAAGGTACACATTCAGTTATCAATTTGGGAGTCTAACATTGGTAAGAGAATAGTCAGGACATAGATGTAACCCAATAAAGCTTCCTTATATTAATGTAATTTAACTATGTTCTTACATATGATGATTTTTTTAACTAATAAATAAGATCTTGTATAATTTTCTTTTCTTGTTATCTACAATCTGTTATGCAATTATAGAAAATGAGGATGGTAGAGATCTTGGAATGGCTTTCATTGTGAGCACTGTTTCTATGAAGAATGAAGATGGTGGAGATCTTGGAACCGCTGCCATTGTGAGCACTGATTCTATGGAGAACGAGGAGAGTATTCTATTTGTTAAGAATTCTCCCTTGTGGAAAAGTATCTGTTCTAGTAAAGCATATAGGAAGATGAAATGTAAGCCGCACTTTCATCCGTTGAAGGAACAGGAAGAAGTAATTCGCGAGGGATCGGCAATTGGTCTTGTGGTAAATTGCATTAATCTCATGGAAGGCGCTTCAAAACTATATTCCTCTTGTGACATCACTTCCATTGAAACTATTTTGAAAACTCTTGATATATTCAAACCTCATGGGTTTGATGTTGATAAAGTTGAAGCAGCTCTGACCCAACTAAAGTTGAAGAAGCAAAAACTCGAGGACCTGCAGAAAGACTACAAGGAAAGTGGAAAGTGAGATATCAAACATTGTTGAAGAAGATCCTCAACATGTTTATCACCGTGTTTTTCTTCTTCGACAATGTTTGATATCTTGCTTTTAATTTTCCTTCTAGTCTTTTGTAGTTCCTCGAATTTTTGCTTCTTCAACTTTAGCTGGGTTAGAGCTGCTTCAACTTTATCAACATCAAACCCATGAGGTTTGAATATATTAGGAGTTTTCAAGAGAGTTTAGTGGAAGTGATATCACAAAGTACTGCAGTTTTGAAGTACATTCCATAAGATTAATGAAATTTACCATAAGACCAATTTTCGATCCCTCGCAAAGTACTTCTTCATGTTCCTTCAAAAGATAGAATTGCGGCTTATGTTTCATCTTCCTATATGCTTCACTAGAACAAATACTTTTTCACAAGGGAGAATGTTTAACAAATGGAACACTCTCCTCATTCCCCATAAAATCAGTGCTCACAACGGAAGTTGTTCCAAAATCTCCACCATATTCATTCTCCATAGAAACAGTGCTCAAAAAGGAAATCATTCCAAGATCTTCACCATCCTTATTCTCCATAACCACAAAATAGAAAGTAGATAACAAGAAAAGAAAATTATACAAGATCTTATTTATTAGTTCAAAACAGCATCAGATGTGAGAACATTGTTAAATTGAATTAATATAAGGAAGCTTTATTGGGTTACATTTATATCCGCACTAATCTCTTACCAATACTAAACTCCCATTTATTACTAAGAGTGTAACATTTTCATATTTATTTCATTTTGATGATCAGTTCATGAAATGTTCCGATTTATTGTCATTGTTATCCATGTATGTACTCGTTAATCATTTATTTATGTCAATATTTATAATTACAACTCAGATAAGTAGAGGTAAACTAAGTTAACAATAATTAAAAATCAGTTTGTGGCACTTTAAGATGATAGGTAAGGAACTTCGGTATTTAAACTCTAAATTACCTAAACGAGTTGAAGAAAGAAATACAATAACTTGAACCATAGCTAATTTAGGGTTCAATAGTTTCAAATAATGACATTCATTACCAATCATTTTAAAATACTAACAAAACTAGTTACAATCGTTTTTACTTCAGTTTTATCCCTACATATTTGATCATTTGTGTTTACAAAAAATGAAAAAAAAAGTAAACCAACAACCATAATAACACAATACTAGAACTTTTCACAAACCGACCATCAGAAAACAAAAGATATCTCACATTTAAATAGGTCAGTTCAGATTCACAGCTCATTCAGCAAAAAATAAATTACATTATATTATATTTCCAAGTAAAATGATACATTAATATTTACATATGTAGCTCAGGTAAAGCAACATACAAGCATATAAAATAGATCAATAAATGATACAAATATCCTCATGGTACATAAACTGATCTAAACAATTGCCCACATCTCCTAATAAAAAAACCAGAAAAAACTTATCCAAATCTATCATATACAGAGAGGTAAGATTCATATAAACAACCTTAATAGTTCAACAAAAATAATATATCAAATTATATCTATAATTAAGATACAATCTTCACACAAGCAACTCAAGTAAAACGATAATAGAAGCTTGTACACCATAATTAATGATATAGATATATATTAAGTAACCAGTCATCTAAAACATTAAGGTAGTAGAGGATAAACAAGTTGAAACAAAGATAGATACTTGCATCTTAAATTTATGCAAACTAAACTAAGAAAATTTCAGATTTATCACATACAAAGGGATAAAATACATATACACTGCTCCTTATTTCAACAAAAGAAATGTTTATCAAATTATATTTATAAATTATAGGATTTAATCTTTACATGAGTACTCAAGTAAAACGACAACAAAAGCTTGTAAAACTGAATAAATGATATAAATATATGTTAAGTAATCGGGTCCCTCAAAAATATTATAATAGAGGAGAAACAGGTTGAAAGAAACAGAAACTTGTACAACAAAATAAATGATATAGATATATGTTACGTGACCGATCCTCTAAAGCACACATTAAGGTAGTAGAAGACAAACAGTTGGAAACAAAGATACAAAGATAAATGCCAATATTTTAAAATTACTGAAATGTAACAAGAGAATTTATGGATCTACCACATAGAAAGCTGTAAATTCATATACATAACTGATTCAATAAAAAAATATATCAAATTACAATTACAAGCTAAAATATACAATCTTTACCGAAGCAACTCAAGTAAAGCAACAAGAACAAAATAAATGATATAGATCTGGACATGGTGTTTATACAAGGCAACATATCCCCCTAGTAAAATCACATAAAGAACACAACCCACAAACACACACGAAAAAAATGAATAAAACCTTGAGAAATTACCAGAATGGAGTGAAATGACCAAGATTTCCGTGCAACTTGATTCTTATAGATAAAAGGGGGAGTGAAATGAAGGGATTATAGCTGCTTATTCCTTTGTATATAGATATAGATGTATGTATGTATTTGTATCTAATTTTTCTCACACACAGCAAGGTGGTGCAAGGGCGGCAAGATAGGGTTTTGATGAAAATGACTGAAAGTGCTATGGTATTTGTACTAGGTGGGCTAGTTAGGGTTTGGTCCATCTGGGCTTTAAGATAATTTGGGTTTTGGGCTTTATGTTACATATTATTTGTTCAAATTTAAAAATAAGAGCCTGGATATATTTTTATTAATATCTAATATTGTTTAGAATCACAAATACTTAAACTATTGGATGTTTTTGGTGATAACTCATAATATATTTAGTTGTGTTTTTTTATTAGGTAAAAATATAACTCAAATGCACTTCACACCTTGTAATGGTTTTTCATATTTCAAAAGACACTTTTTTCTTTTAAATATCAATGTACCTAATTTTACCAAAGTTATTTGAAGATTAAGAATTTATTGCTTTAAAGATAAATATTAAATGAAATTTGTATAGATGTTTTAAATTTTGTTGAATGATTTATTCAACTGAGACCTTAAATATTTTTTTGGATATTGGACATTTGGCTATATTTGATTTGGAATAAAACATTCATTGTAATAAGGTAAAAATTCATTTGAACGTATAATATCTTATCTTTTATCATCTATGTGATGAAAGGCGTATTTCATTGTCATTTAATATATTAAAATTTTGGTTATATTTTATTTTTAAAAAAATTATAAAGATATGAATAATGAACTTATTTAGATTACAAGTAAATTCATATTATTCTGGTTGTATGCTCATATATTACGATTTGGAATTAAGTAGAATTCTACCCACCACATTTGTAGAGTTTGTAGCCGATGTGATAAGATAACACAATTCTGAACTATTATAAAAATACTAAATTCACCAAAAAAATTCATTTCTATAATGAATCTAACGGGCTTTCGGAACTCGAGATAAATCAGTAGTCGGTGTAAAGGAGTTAATGAGCATACTTGGCAACAAACTTCTGGTTCGTAAGATGGTTTAACAATATTACTCGCTATCAATGCACTTTATAATGGGCTTATAGTACTACGGGCTTAACAAGCTTGCGGAAATCAAAACTAATCGTTGGTCGACATTATCGGCTCAACGGGTACACTTAGTATTGATAGTAGCCCGGTTCTTACATTTTTGGGGACTTTAATGAAATAACAAATTAGGGCCCATTTTTTAAAAAAAATGCTACCATCTTATTTAGAATAATTTAATATTTAGGCAAGAAAATTACAAAAAATAAAGTTCTAAATTTTTTACCATTTGACGCATAATCTAATGATTTATAAAAAATGGGTTGTACTATTTTCCAAATTTTCAAAATCAGTAGCGATGGACTATTCGAGCGTACTTATCTTTATTTAAATTTAAAAAGAAACACGTTATCATATTCAATTGGTGTTCAAAATTTGTAGGAGGTTTAATTTTTAATACTTGCTTAATTTCTTGAAAAATATTAAATTTTACTAATATGTTTAACCATAACGGGTGATAATTTTGAGAATAAAAAGAGTTTGAATTTGAGAATAGAACGGAAATAAGTGAAAATGATTTAATTTTTGTTAAAATTAGAAGTATCAAGTGTATAATAGAGTGAATTTATTTTTCTTTCAATCTCTAAAATAGAACAATAATGAAATCTAAAAAAATATGAGCCCCCTTCTAAGTCGGGGCCTAGGCGGTTACACCTTTAAATTAGCCTCAAAAACGGGTCTGATCAACGTACTTTGAGCTCGTACTGTTTACTTGGCACCAACAGAATTTTTTAATGGGCTTATTAAAATCTATAAAAACATACTTTTATTAGAATATATTATTATACATAATAATATGATATTATAATATCAATATTACCAGTCTTATATCTCAAATAATATAAATATATTTATTAAAATATAAATAAAATTATAAATATAAAAATAAACTCGTGCATCGTACAAGGGGTTGTTGGCCAGTATTTATAGTTAGTGGGACTAACATCAGCAAGACTTTCAACTCGAGCTGTTCAAAACAGGCTTTTAATTATGGAAAAGGGTAGTAATAAATTTTTAAGGATCGACATCCGCATTATCAACAGAGAAGAAAGAGAAACACTCTAAAAAAGAACGATTCGTTAGATGTATTGAACGTGAAAGTTATTAGATCAAATTATACTAGTACAAACTACGTAAATGAATGTTATTACATAGGTATATATTTTGATTTTGTAATTAGTGTGCGTCACTTTTATAAGAAATGTCACTTAATAAAAGAAATTCATTTGTTAAACGACCTACAATTACACACATTTATGTATCTATATTTTTTATATTATAATTAGTGTTAGCGACTTTTACAATAAATGTCAACTTAACAGAATAAATTCATTTGTATGACGATCTATAGTTACTATATACAAAAGGTGGATACGTGATTGACATACTTTTTGCTAAGCCACTTTTTCACTTTATTATTAAATTAGTTATTTCGAGTTATGATTAATAAATCATATATATATATATATATTTTTGCATTTTTATTTTTATTTTTATTTTTCAACCTCTCGGATATATTTTGACGCTCACATTTATGAGTGGCGCTAAAAACAAATTACACGATTGCGAGGAACTTATAAATTCATCTATATTTAGTTTAGATTTTAAAATTTCATTGTAATACGGTGAAAATTCTGTGAATCGGGCAATATCTTATCTCTAACAATTTGGGCGATAAAATGTGTATTCCGTGATGATTTAATATTTTGAATTTTGATTGTATTTAGTTTGAAGTTTTTTAAAATATTCTTAAGAATATCATGGGCTTATTTCGATTACAAGTAATA
Source organism: Apium graveolens (assembly GCF_009905375.1). Lineage (NCBI taxonomy): Eukaryota > Viridiplantae > Streptophyta > Magnoliopsida > Apiales > Apiaceae > Apium > Apium graveolens. The sequence goes on from NC_133652.1 coordinate 8,680,113, forward strand.
TATACGGATATATGATCTTCTTCCAGATAGAATCCTTAGGCTTGATACTGTTTTAGGAAAAAGACTCCGGTCTGCTCCTTTGCATTTTTACAGACTTTAAGTGTTACAAGTACAGAATACAAATTTAGATAACAATACAACTAACTTAGGGTTGGCCCCAAGCTTAACTGATTACTGAAAATAACTATTCATTAATCTTCCACTCAGATCATAGATGCTAATGACATTTTTAGCTCCAGTAATCTTTGACATCATCTATTATATATTACAATCTCCCTCATCTTGTTCATTATGAAATTATGCACAAGTTCTGGTTGATGATGTTAAAACTTTATCTAAATGCAGAACCCAATTTTCCCATCTGATCTTCTTTTAGTGAGTTGCATTTAGATTTATTCTTCCTTCTCCCCCTATCAAGAAAAGAATATTATTATCTGGAAATATCCATTAGCTGTTTTGGCATTTAGATATATTCTCCCCCTTTTTGATATTATCTTCAGGAAGAAAGATCCAGCTTGATGCACATTGTTCAAGCTTTTGTCAATGTTTATTTAGAACACTATCAACAGCTTCAAGCTTTAGTGAAGTCTGTAGTGATGAGTTTATGAAGTAGAATAGAATAGGAAATACCTAAGCTCTCTGTTCTTTTGAATAAGTAGTCTCACTACTTCTCACTGCACTATCCTCATGACTTTTAAGAGTCAGAGTAACCTCATAAGGATTGCTAAATCCAGACACTCATCTACCTCTCCTTTTGCCAGGAAGGATCCTGCCTCTCTTATTTTCTGTGATTCTCTCAATCTTTTCTCACATTCTCATATGAAAGGCTCAATTATTGTTTATCCTACAGAAATAAGAGGTGGCTGGGAAGAGTTAATATATGATCATATGATTAGGGGAAATCCATATAGGTCTAATCATACTCATTTCACCAGAATAGTGAGTGCATAAGCATCTGTGACTGGGGTCACAGTTTGACTCACAGATTGCTCTATGGTTATGACAGTGTGTTGTCCTCCACTTGTAGTGGGAACCTCCAATTGAATTGGAGGGGATTTGACTGGGTTATTGTCATGTGCACCAGCCTCAAACCCTTGTGTGTCTTGCAATACACTGGCACTTGAATGTGCTAAGCTTGCCTCCCCTATGACAGGATCATGGGCAATTGTACTCCTAGCTTCAACTACAGAGGCAATTTCTGCTAGGGTTATGAGGGGAGTTGTTCCTTCATGAGGAACCTCCAATTAAATTGGAGAGAATTTAGATAGCTCCCCCTCAGGAGTACTATCCTCAAACCTTTCAGTCTAGTGAGGACTGTTTTGCACATTAAGGTGCATTAGAGATATCCATGGGGTCTTCTGTAAAGACTGATGAACCCCCCATATTTGTGATGGTGTCATCAAGGTCTACCCCAGCATGTAGCCTCTCACCATCTAAATGAGGTGTCTGGGTGGTGAGCAAAGCTTCTTGAGCTAAGTCACTTGATTTTTGGTGCACTTGAGAAATGGAGTCAAGTGGAATTGGGATAGAATAAATATTGGATATAAGAAATTGTTGCTCAGTTGTGAGTGTTAGAAGCTCCCCCTGAATAGATGAGGGAGCTTCAAGAGATGTGCTCTCACAGTGAGTGTCTTCCTTGTTTCTCCTACCATACACTTTAATTGCTTCTGGTGCAGGCTGTGCAGACTCACTCCTGGTTGTTTTTACAACTGCATCATGTTGGGAGGATGTAGAGGAAGATAGAGTGGTCAGCTCAGTTTGTTTACTTCTTTTGGATCTTTTGACCAGAGGTGGTACTCTTTCAGCTTTCTCCTCACCACTCTCATTTAACGCAGCTAGGTTTATCCCATTTCTCTTCTTTTTACTGACCTCACCTTTTTGAGAAGATGAGATAGTTGGTTTCCTAGCTTCTAAAGGTTGTGAAAGAATGGTTGCAGCTTGGGAAGATCCATGTTGGTGATCCTGTGTTTGTACTTCCACAGGTTCAGGAATTATAGATGTACTAGATTGTGCATTTAATCTCATTCCATGCATATGATAAGGATAGGTCCTAAATCTTTCCAACATAAATGGAGTAATTTTCAGACTTACATTGACCTTATTCTTTGTAGTAAGTGAGCCAAATATTATCTTGGACACTTGCTTACAATTGCCTATCTTAGTACTATCTATACCATTCAACAGATGTATGTCAGCTACTTTATTATTTAAAGTGGACATATTAAATCTAGGAAAGAATATTTCCTTACCTCTAGCTGTTAGGGGCATAACCAACCTGGTTGCAAGTTCTTCCAGGATCAGTAGACCAAAATCCAGGTGTCTGTTTTGGGCAATTGAATACACCGGCTTTTGTACAATACTTGAGATATTTTCATATCCAGTTCTTCTGCAAGTAAAGGCCCTTACTACAGAGTCAAAGATGAATGACCACTCATTCCTTAGATTGGTTATGTTTAAGCTTGGCAAGTTGATTCTCCCACCATAATTGATGAAGTCCATAAACTCAGTCAGCTCATCAGGAGTTGGTACCTCCACCAGATTCTCAGTTGGCAGCCCCAAAGCTCTATTCACATCTTGATCATTGAATTCTATTTGTTGGCCTCCAGTTGTGCATGTCACCACCAGAGAGAGAGATTTGTTGTTAACATCAGTCCTCACTACAGCGGTAGTGCAGAATTCATGCAGCACATCTAGACACGGTACTGGATTTGCAGTCAAGGCACCTGCAAGATAGGATTCAGATAACAGTTTTATAAACCCCTTGAAACTATCAGGAGCTTGGTTTGCATCAGTGAAAGCAAGATAATTAGTTCCTTTTTCCGGGATAGATGTCATAGCAACATTTTGAGCCATTAATTGATTAATGAGAATGAATGGGTAGGAAATATCTCTGAGAAAGAATGAAAAATGAGAGAGAAAATGGTTATTGATTGAAAGCTAGGTCACTTTAGATCTCGAAAGCTGAAAGTATGTATCAAGAAGTCTGGGTATTTATAGTAAAAGAAGATGACTTGTCGAGAACTCAAAAGTAGACATTTGGAGTTTGTCTATCAAGAAGTCATTTAGAGAAGTGAAGTACATATCGAAAAGTCATTTTAAATCACTCTTATAGAGAACTCAAACTTGACTCATCGAAATGTCAAATAAATACCTGGTTTGTCCCCAAAAGTGGACTGAATAAATTATAACTTTTACTTGAATAAATTCAAAATAAAATTAGAATGCATTTTCCAAAAGTATTTTACTAAAATTTTTTATCAATTTAAATTATCTCAGTTCTGAGTTATGGATAAGTTAAAGGATTGTACTTGTAGAGAACTCTATGTATGAACATTATTAGAGAACTTTACAAGGACTTATCGATAAGACATTTTAAATCTATCGAGAAGTCACTCGAGAAGTCAGTAAGTTAACTTATTGAGGACTCAGTCGAGAAGTCCTAAAGTGACTTGTCGAGAAGTCAATTGATACTTATCAAGAACTCAGTTTTCTAAATAGTTTTGGTTATTGTAATTCTGCCTTGAGTTAATTTTACATATTAAGGATGTAAATTAACAACTAAGCAGTTTACTCAGAATTTGAAAAATTTCAAGTTAATTAAATTTGAAAAAAAATATACAGAGATTTCTGAAATATTTATAATTCATATTTTAGTTAATTTCCAATTTAATCAAATAAATATTGATTTACTGGAGATTAATCTGCTGCACAATTTTAGCCGAGTTCTTGCCTTAGGATGAAGAATTGAGGAATCCAATTTCACTTATAAGTCTTAGTGAAAGTTTCTTCATCCAAAGGTTTAGTAAAAATGTTAGCTAGCTATTTTTCCGTTGGTGCAAGAAGTTTTGATGCTAAATCAGAATACAGGTCTTAGAAAGACAGAATTTCTATCTATGAAACCAACAGCTCCAAAATTGATTCCCTTGGAATGTCATAATCTCAAGTTGAGCTTGCTTCTAGTATCTGAAGATCCTCTTTCTCCCTTGAGGCTGTGCAATCAAACTCAGGTGTATGAAATGAGCTTCCATTTACCACGATTCTCTTGTTGGGAATTTCTTCATTTTCTTATTCTGACAAACTTTACAATCTTCAAATTGAGCAAGCTTGTTTATTTCTCCTAATACCTTGGGGTAGAAGCAGCAAATACCATTCTTATTTGTTGAGTCAAAATCTTCAACAAACAAGCTTCCTTTCCTTGCTCCCTTAGGAACAACTTCACCAGTTTTCTTGCTGATTATAGTGCATTCTCCTTGTAGAATAAGACTTGAGACCATTGTCTACAATATGGTAATTCTGAATAGACTCACTTCAAGATCAGCTACCAGTGCTACATTAATCAAAGACAACATTTTTAATACATTCTTGCCATATCCCATTTTGAATCCTTTGCTGTTGTCTCCAAAGGTCATAAATGGGCCAACTTTCTCCTCAAATTGTGATAGCAGGGCTTTACCACCAGTCATATGCCTGGAACATCCACTGTCTATGATCCAGGTGACTTTCTTTACTTACCCTGCACATAATGAGTCTTAAATGTGTTTGGAAACCCAAGCAGTGTTGGGTAGTTTCTTCTTGGTAACTTTTTCAGGAGAAGTAGAATGAGTAATTTTAGAAGAAATAGAATTTAGTGATTGTTGTGCATGTTTTGCTTCTGATGTAGATTCATTTCTTGATTCTTTAAGGTCTACTCTCAGTTTATGGCAACTCTTCATTACCTTCATGTTGCAAGGAATGCAGTCAAACTTGTCACAAAATGAATAGGGATCATTAGAATTAGCTTCATTGTATTTGCAAGCTCCTTCAGCTGGCTTGCTAACAACCTTTTTACAAAGGTGAGTTAGATGATTTGAAGGGCACATTTTTCACACTTCTTTCTAGGAGCATTTGCAACATAAGCAAAATTAATGCTTTTGTTTATCCCTATTTTTCTATTTCTATTTCTCTTTTTCTTTCTTGCATCTACAGCTTTAGTTTCTTGAACATGAGTCTTAGGACTGTGTTTGTTCATGAGCTTCTCTTCAGTTTTTGAAGACTAAACTGATTCTTCAGTTTTCTTTTCTTTATCTACATTAGTAATTTCTTGCTTGATTATCAATTCTTCTTCACTGAAGTTGACTACACATGCTTTGAATATAGGTGCATTAACCTCTTTCAAAAAGGTTGGAGCATTCTCAGTCTTCTTGGATTTCCTTTTGTCACCTACACTCATCTTTTTGTCACTCATGTCTTCATAGTCGAGGCCAATAGCAATGTTTGCACATGGCTTATTCTTCTCATGATACTGTTCAACCAGTTCAGATGCATTTCTGAAAGATTTCATCTTTACTTCATTCTTTTCTAGTTTCTCCCTTAACACTGCTTCAATTTTATTTGCACACATGAGCTTGTTCTTGAGATAGGCATTTTCTTGTTTTAAAGCTTCAAGCTCAACCAGCAAAAATTCAGTTTCTTTCTTCTCACTTGCTCCAAGGCCATTAGAGCATAGTTTCCAACTTCTTCATCTTCATTATTATCTGAATCATCCCAACTCTTTCCCTCTGCAATGTAAGCTTTGTTCTTTTGCTTTTTCAGAAGAGCTTCATACTTTGCTTCCAGTTCAAGATAAGCTTTGTCTTTCTTTGCCTTTTTGGGTTTCCTGCATTCTGTAGTAAAGTGGCCTAGTTCATCACAATTGAAGCATCTTATATTAGATCTGTCAATAGATCCAATTTTGTAACCACTCTTGCTGTCAGAATTGTACTTCCCTTTCTCTTTCCAGTTGTTGTCTTTGTTGAAGGATTGTCCTTTATTCTTGAAATACCTTGGCTTCTTTACTCAAATGTTAGAGAATTTTCTAGCTAGATAGGCCATTGACTGATCTAGCTCATCCAGTTCTTCAAGAGTGTAAAACTTATCCTTTTCTAACTCTAAGATGACTTGCTCCTGTGAATTATTTGTTTTCTGCTCACTTGATAAGGCATCTAAAGTTTGATATCTTAGTTCATTATTAAATGAGTGGCTTTCATTAATAATTAAAGCACTTGATCCATCCACAACATGTCCTTGACCAGACCTCAACGATTGCCTTTGAATCATCTCTAGTTCATATGTTTTAAGAATCACATACAGAACTTCCAGAGTTATTCTGCTCAAGTCTCTTCCTTCCTTGATTGCTGAGATTTTTTGTTCCAAATGGTCAGGGAGAGTAAGCAAGAACTTTATATTCACTTCTTCAGCTTCATAGTATTTGTCATGAAGCTGCAAGTCATTTATCAGCTTGTTGAATCTTTCAAACACATGAGTAATGTTTTTCTTAGGCTTAGCCATGAAACCCTCATACTGTGAAATCAGTATCCTTCTTTGATTTGATCTAACCTCCTCAGTTCCTTCACACAGTATCTCAATCTTTTCCCATATCTGCATGGCAGTGTCACAGTGATAATATTGTTGTTCATCACATTGTCAAGTGACTCAATCAATATCATTTGCAAGCTGCTATCCAAGGAAAATTTCTCCTTTTCAGAATCTGTATACTCAGCAGAATCTTTTATAGCATAATGAGTTGGTATGACAAGGTCTCCATCTGTAGATTCCTCAACCCTTATCATAGGAATGAAGGGTCCATTCTTGAGGATCTGAATGTTGAATGGATTTGTCATCCTAATAAACAACATTATTTTCTTTTTCCAAAGAGTGTAGTTAGCTTTGTCAAAGGTAGGAATTTTGATGCTACTGATTTTCCGTGTATTCATTCTTCGAGGATCTTGAATCTATTTTCTTTCAGATTTTGCTTTGATACCACTTGTTCGGTAATGAATCACACATAGAGGGGGGTGAATGTGTTTTTCTAATTTTAGGCTTTTCTTGAAAAATAATGGTTAAACAAAATAAATTAAATCTTGTATAGAAAAGTGTTCATGCAGAAATTAACCTTGCACAAAATAAAAAACACAGATCTTTAAAACTCACTTAATTTTTATATTAAAAATTAAGATGCTTTGCTACAAAATTTCTAAGCTCTTTGAAGTTAAAGAGCTCAGCTTCTTCTCGAGAGTGTTACAAGAATTTTGATCTAAATTGATACTTATAACTAGAGGACCACTGTTAACTGTATGGCTCAGTTAACTGCTGGTTTACACAGTGGATAATAAACATACTATTAGCTTTTCTAAAGTGTCACTTATCATTTCTATTTATAGAAAAGCAAATCTTCAATTTCTGGCTTAGCGTATCTTTAGTATCCCGTGTTTACTTTAACCTTCCTATGTCATTTAATCTTTTCCATTGATCTTCACACACTTCAAGCTGCTTTTTGTAGACTTGTCAATCCAGCTGTTGAATTGTTTTTTGATTATTTATCTTGGATATTAAACTGATCTGCAATTTTATACTTTGAGACTGTACTTCTAGATCTCCAGTTTGATTCATTTGAACACTTGATATCTTGATAAGTACAAAGGCTTATCGAGATCTCTAGTACTCCATAATGAGTTTGGCTTGTAGAGGTCTTCAGCTCATCAAGATCTCTAGTCTTCATAACTTTACTTGACTTGTAGATATCTCTGAGTTCTCGAATGGATATAGACTTGTCGATAACTCTAAGTTCTCTAGTGAAAGAATGACTTTTAGATATCTTTTTGAGTTCTCGAGTAGCTTTCCTGACTTCTCTACTCCCGGTGGATGTTGCTTATCCGTTGAGTAGATATTGCTCATCCGTCGAGTAGATGTATAGTCTATCCGTCGAGTAGATATTACTCATCCATCGAGTAGATGTTATTCATCCATCGAGTGGATATATAGCTCATCCGTCGAGTAGATATTGCTTATCCGTCGGTACACTCTGGAGTTTGAATGACTTCTCGATAAGTCATTCTGGAGTTCTCAAATGACTTCTCTATAACATTAAATCTGTGACTTGTAGAGATCTTGACTTAGAACATTTTTCTCCAAACAGATTTATTCAACTCCAAACTTCTTCAAAATTCTTCTGAGGCATGATCTTCTTCTAGATAGAATCCTTAGGCATGATATTGTTTTAGGAAAAAGACTCCAGTTTGCTACTTTGCATTTTTACAGACTTTAAGTGTTACAAGTACAGAATACAAATTTAGATAACAATACAACTAACTTAGGGATGGCCTCAAGCTCAACCGATTACTGAAAATAACTATTCATTAATCTTCCACTCAGATCATAGATGCTAATGACATTGTTAGCTCCAGTAATCTTTGACATCATCTATTATATATTACACTAAGTGCTTTGACCGCATAGTTAAAATAATAATTTTTAAAATTTTCTTTTTCTGAATAAAAATATATAACTTAAAATTTTATATACAAAAAGATATTTTTCACTTTGCGGTCAATGCATCTTGAGATGTGTGCATAAAAGTAAAGAGACAAATTAAAATGAAACATATGGAGTAAGTTTAATATTTGGAATCGATATATGTATATATATATATATATATATGTAGCATTTTAGAAAGTGGATGGAGAGAAACACTTTGAGATAAAAGAGATACAAGAAATATATTAGACACAAAAGTTATTAGATCAAATTATACAAATAACAAAGTTCACCAATATTTTACATGAGAGTTATTAAAGATATCAAATTGGATATGAAATTATTTTCTAAAATGACACCACATTACTGACCATTTGGATAATTTTATAGGTGGAATTCTTTTGAATCACTACAAGAATAATGTCAATAGACATCACACATTAGACATCGGTTAACTTTGCCACTGATGTTAAAAAGAGTATTGACATCACCCCGTGTTTTTGTGATGTCTTTGTTCTTTGTAGACATCGGTTATAATTAAACCGATGTCTAAAATTCACCAAAAAAAAAACAAAATTCGCGCCCACCATTTCTTCCCCCGTTAGTAAAATTTCATTCAGTTTAGTTCTACATTCCCCCAATCCCAAAATTCTCCCCCCTTAACCAAATTTTGGTTCCCCCCAAAAATCAATCTTCAGACACAAAATCAAAACAAAAAAACTAAAAACTAAAAAATAGAAAACTGTTCTCTCTCTCTCAAACCTGTCTCTCTCTCTCGAACCCCTCTCTCTCTCTCACCTCTCTCCCCTCACAATCTCTCTGAACTCCGGCCATCATCTCACCATCATAATCTCTCGAACCTCTCTCTCTCTCTCGAACCTCTCTCTCTCTCTCTCTCGAACCTGTCTCTGGAACCTCTCTCTCTCTCTCTCTGAACCTCTCTCCGCTCTGAATCTCTCCGTTAAGCCTCTTTCGTTTAACCTCTCTACTTCGGTAAGTGTTGTATCTTCTTGAATCGAACTGGTCTTCTCTGCATGAAGACCAGTTTTAAAAGTTGAGGATTTTTGAATTCAAAACCCTAATTTTGTAAATTGGGGTTTTTTCTAATTCGAAACCCTTATTTTTTTATTAATTTAGTGTCAAATCTTGTTGCTAATACTTTTCTTCTTGTTGTATACAGGACCTAATCTGAGAAAAAGATTTAAAGCTTTAGGTAATTTGGATTTTTTAGTTGTACATTTATATTTTTGTTTATTTTTTTTATTTTTGTAAATTAGGTTTTCATTTGTTTGTAATGTTGTGATTTGTTTTTGCAGGACATTAGTGTTGTTTGATTTTTCGATCTTCGGTGAGTTTTCTTCTCCAACTCTGTTTTGTACGCTTATACATTTGATTTGTTTTGTTAGTTTTGATAGTGTGTTTTTTGTCTATGTGATATGCAGTTGGTTCTTATGTTGATCTATGTGTTGTGTATAATATGCATTATGTATTATATGAAATCTCAGTTTTGTTTTATTTGCAATTATGTGCAGGAGAATTCATTTTGGTATTAGTATGTTATATTTAAATGTAGTCGTGTTCTGAATTTTGGATGCAAGTGTGTGGTTAATTTAGTGATTGTGTACGCAAGTGTTTAGTTGAAAATAGTACATTTATAATTTGATAATCTGCATCCGTGAGCTGACTATTATACTATGGTTAATTATATAGTGATTATACATTAAGTACCGAATGACTAGTTAATATATAGTACTAGTACTATAATTAAATGTATAATATGAATTACGTAATGCATTACAAATCGATTCATATCATATTATAATAAAATATATAACATTAAAATGTATAATATGCATTATGTATAATATGAATTCTCAGTTTTCTTATGTCGTTTATAGTCTGCCCTATGTGTGGATGTCATACTTAAAATCAAGTTAGACTTCTAAAATAAATATTAGGCTTATAAAATAAATATAAGCCTTATACTGAATTTTTTAGTGACATACCAGGTGGTTTTAAATGGATAGGTCTTGGATAAAAGCCGATAGGGATTCTCTACAGTATGAAATTGGTGTTGAAAACTTCTTGATATTTGCCGAGGAAAATGCTAAAAACCCCAAGAAAATTCCTTGTCCTTGTGCACACTGCTCTAACTTCAAAAAGTTTTCTGTGAATATAATCAGAGGTCATCTTTATGAATCAGGGTTTAGTTTAGGATATTCTGATTGGATTTGGCATGGAGAAAACCATGATAATAGTACTAGGTCATCTGTTGGTAGTACTTGTCCTCCCTCGAAGCCCATACCAATTTCAGAAACATTTAACGTGTGTGAAGCAGCCTATAGTAGGGAAGATTGCGATAAAGAGTCAGATAACTTTAAGAGGTTTGTTGCCGATGCAGAACAACCTCTGTTTGAGGGAAGTGAGTGTACTAAACTGGAGTCGGTCTTAAAATTACATAATTGGAAGGCTAGGTTTGGAGTTTCTGATAAAGCTTTTACTGATCTGCTTCAATCAATTGGATCAATTCTTCCTAAAGATAATCTGCTTCCGTCTAATATGTATGAAGCCAAGAAAACATTGACTGATTTAGGCCTCGAGTATATTAAATTCCACGCTTGTCCAAATGACTGCGTATTATACAGGGGTCCAATTCTCGAGTCTTCTTCTGAGTGTCCCAAATGCCATCTCTCTCGCTGGAAAGTTGGGAAAGATGGTCAAGTTAGGGTAAATGTGCCAGCTAAGGTTATGTGGTATTTTCCGATAATCCCCAGATTTAAAAGAATGTTTAAATCTTCATCTACTGCTGAATTAATGAGTTGGCATGCAAATAATCGATCCAAAGATGGAAAGATGCGTCACCCCTCTGATTCTCCTTCTTGGAGAAATATAGATTGTAGGTGGCCTGAGTTTGGTAGCGAGGCAAGAAATATACGTTTAGGATTAGCGGCCGATGGTATAAATCTACACAACAATGGATTAAATAATCGGTACAGCTGCTGGCCAGTTATGTTAGTAACATATAATCTTCCTCCATGGTTATGCATGAAGAGGAAGTTTATGATGTTAACAACATTAATTTCAGGCCCACAAGAGCCTGGTAATGATATTGACGTATATCTCCAGCCACTGATCGACGATTTAAAAAAATTATGGGAGGAAGGTGAACCAAACGTGTACGATGCCCATACCAAATCCTTTTTCACTCTAAAGGCAATCTTGATGTGGACAATAAATGACTTTCCGGGATATGGAAATTTGTCGGGGTACGTTAATAAGGGTTATAGGGCATGTCCAGTATGCGGTGATCAGACCGTGGCTAAATATCTAAGTCGTAGTAGAAAAATGAGCTACCAAGGACATCGTCGGTATTTAGATCTTTATCATCCGTATAGGAGACAAAGGACAACTTTTAATGGAGAACAAGAATTTGGTTGTGCACCTGAACCACTTAGCGGAGAGGAAGTGTTGGGGCAACAACAGCAACTTAGGTTCAGTTTTGGAAAGGGGGGGAAGCCAAAAAAGGTGGAGTCTCCATGGAAAAAACAGTCAGTTTTTTTTGAGTTAGAGTATTGGAAGTTTCACCATGTTCGACATTGTTTAGATGTCATGCACGTCGAAAAGAACGTGTGTGATAATATAATTGGGACACTTCTACACATGAAATTCAAGAGTAAAGACAGCCTTGCCTCGCGTCTTGATTTGGTTGACATGGGAATACGGCCTGATTTAGCTCCAGAAGTAGGTGAGAAAAGAACAAATAATATTGGCATCATTGTACGACATGAAACTTCCATACGGACATGCTTCAAATATAAGAAATTGTGTATCGATGATTGAGATGAAGTTGTATGGTTTAAAGTCCCATGACTGCCATATCCTTCTCCAACAACTACTACCTGTTTGCATTCGTTCAGTGCTTCCGAAAAATGTTAGGGTTAGTATCATAAGATTGTGTTTTTTCTTCAACTCTCTGTGCAACAAAGTTGTAGATGTGTCAAAGTTGAATAAATTACAAGCAGATGTGATATTGACCCTGTGTGAGTTAGAGAAGATATTCCCTCCGTCATTTTTTGATGTTATGATACATCTTATGGTCCACCTAGTAAGGGAACTGCGATTATGTGGACCGGTTTTTTATAGATGGATGTTTCCATTTGAACGCTTTAATAAAATATTGAAGAGTTATGTAAGAAACCGATTATATCCAGAAGGTTCTATAGCTAAAGGTTACCTCAAAGAAGAGTCAATAGAATTTTGCAGTGAGTTCTATAGCGGGAGTAGTAGAACAACCGGTCTTCCGAAAGATGAAGAAAAAATTTCTGGTCCAATCGGTGGTGTGACTATGAAGTCAGTTGCGGAAAAAGAACGAGATGAGGCTCATCTTTCAGTTCTTCATAATAATTCGGAAGTGGAACCATATGTTATGTAAGTAAAACATAAAAAGTATACATATAATTGTTAAAGTTGTATTTGGTATAGTTTAGTCGAATTTGATGTCAGTAATTTCAGGTTGCATAAAAAATATTTGGAAGAGATTTATCGAGGGAAAAAGAAGAGTGTACAGTGGCTATTGGGAGAGCACAATCGACAATTTGCCGATTGGTTTGAACAAAAAGTTGGTTTATATTATTTTTCCTTCTTTTTTATTTTATATGTCGTGTTTTTAAATTTGTAGCCACTTATATGCATCAATAAATTATATGTAGGTCAGTACAGAAATGAGGGAGAATGCGGAAGCCGTATCTGAAACTATAAGATGGTTTGCTGGGAAACCTTCATTTTCAGTTTTGACTTACGAAAGTTATGCTGTTGAAGGGGTCCGATACCACACAAAGGATCGAGATAATGCAAGGGTAGTTCAGAATAGTGGTGTGTCATTAGTTGCAAGGACAGTCCAAGTCTCTAGTGCTAAGGACATGAATCCTATAGAGAGTGATTTAAAATTTTATGGGGTGATCAGGGAAATATGGGAATTAGACTACCACGCATTCAAGGCCCCTCTGTTTTTATGTACATGGGCAGCAAGTAACAAAGGTGTCAAGTCCGATGATCTTGGTTTCACCCTTGTCAACTTCAATCGACCAGGTCACAAAAAGGACAAATATGTCTCTGTTGACCAAGTCAACCAAGTATTTTATATTGAGGATCCAGTTGATGCTAATTGGTACGTTGTGTTATCGGCGACAACTCGAGACTATCATGATGTTTACAATGAAGATGCTCCTGAAGACACCTCCTGGAACCCTCCCCCATTCTATTCTAATATCCCTACATGTGACCCTGCTAAAATTTATGATGCAAGTGTTTGTAATAGAAGAGAAAATGTTGAGGGTATATGGGTCAAAAAGTTATAGGAGTCTAGCTATATATTCTCCTTATTTGTAATTTTTCTTGTTATTTGTAATTTTTCTTGTTATTTGTAATGTAGCTTGTGATCTCTGTTTTCTTGTAATTTTTCAATGTAGTTATAGAAGTCTATCTGTAATTTTTCTTGACAATTAAATGAGAATTTTGTTTAATTTTCTGCATATCTGTTAGACATTATACCATGAACTGTGTAGTTGTTCTAATCTGTTAAATATTAGTTAATTTTTTAGATTAGAGGAAGAGGAAAGAATGGCACCAAAAAAGCAAATGCGAAAGCAATCAGAAAAGACTGCATCACAGAATCTTAGCGGTGGAAGCCCCAAGCGGCTGGAGGATGTTCTGAACAATGATGAAAACAATGAAGGGCATGCATCGGAATCTCAACCGACTAACTCAGAACAGACAAATACTACAACTAATACTGCTACAAGGAAGTCTGGGGGTAAGCGAGGCGTATGCGCAATATACAAAGTGATTGTCAAGAAAGCTCGCGGGAAGAAAGTTAAAGTCACTGCCAATGAATGGGGAATTCCTAATGGGGAAACTAGAGCCCGTTTGCAGTCTTACATTGGTATGTTGGCTAGGACTATGATTCCAATTGACATTCCTACGTGGCCAAATGTAGACCCTGAATTAAAATCAAAGCTTTGGTTAGATCTCCAGGTACTAGATCAATTGTAAAAAATTATTATCAAATATAGATCTTGAATATAAGTTTTTCCTGTTATGATTTTGTGAACTTGTGTTTTTTCAGGCTACCTTCAAAGTTAAACCAGAAATTGAAAACATGGTCCTAAAGTCAGCAGGCTCTAAATGGCGACAGTTTAAGACTGATTTGACGAGAAAGTATGTGCTACCATTTATTGGAGAAAAGAAGAAGCTGAGTAAGCCGCCAAGAGGCTATGGCTATGTTAGTAAGGCAACCTGGAAAAGGTTTGTGAGACAGAGGACTGATTCTAAGTGGAAGGTATGTTTTAATTCTGTAATATATGATTTGGTGATTTTTTTGCATCGTCTGTTGTAATTTTTATAATCTTGTGACATGTTTTTAGGAAATTCATGACACACAAAGTGAAAGAGTGTCTAAGAGAAAATATCATCACCGGTTGTCAAGAAAGGGGTACATCGGTTTAAAAGAAGATGAGGTAAGAAAAGTTTATTTAATTGTATAACTGTATTTAATTTATAATAGGTCAGTCCATAATAAATTAGAGTCCTACATTTTTTAGCCCTGGAGTTATTTGTATTACTGTATTTTATTTTATTTGTAACAGATAAAAATAAGGAAGGTTGAATCCGGGAGAAGAACCGGATAGAGCGATTTTTTGGCAAAAGGCTCATAAGCGGAAAAACGGACAAGAGGTCGAAGAGGTCGATGAAGATTTGGCTGTTGTATGCGATAAAATTGTAAGTTTTAATTTTGGTTAAATTATATTAAAGTAGGCGAATCAGTAAAATTAGGACGACATAAATCAGTAAAGTAGGCGAATCAGTATAAATAGGACCCCTGTCAATGTTTTAGTTAATTGGTCTTTAATTATACTGATTACAATTATGCGAAATAATTATTATTTATCTTTTATTGAAAACTAGTTAACTCCATTTTGGTTAATTTATTTTCTTGTTAACAGAACGCATTGTTGGAAAAAAAGAAGAAGGGTGAGATTCAGTTTTCTGGTGCTGAAGATATTCTGACAACGGCTTTGGAGAGTCGTGAGCATTCTGGGAGGGTTCGGGCTGTTGGAGGGTACATCACTCCAAAACAATACTTTAATTTGCCAAGAGAGCCAAAGCTTCGAATCACAAAGGCAGAGTTGATGGCCCGTGATCGACAAAGGGATGAACTGCTTGAAAAAAAAATGCAAGCTCTCGAGGCAGAGATTGATCGCTTGAAGTCAGTGATCGAAAGTGGAGGTACTTTTCACTCTCCAATGCCATCTGAAAAGGCAAGTTTCGATCCGGAAAAGGATAAAGAAATGAAGTCAAATCCACCACCTGCAAGAGGAGTTGTGTTGGTATATGAAGATGATGACTGTGTTTTTACAGATGGCCCAACTAGGCCTTCACCTCCTTGAAGTCACGTAAGTTATTTTAATTTTGTGAGCAACCTTGTCATTTATCTTACTAAGGTAAATCATTGTTACCTTAATTTTTTAATTTTGTTTATTTAAATATTATAGGCCCAACGATCTTGTGAGCTATCTGTCGAGAGACTTGAGAATAAGGTTGCATTTGGTATGGTATATCCTCGCGAGGATAATTTAACTGATTTGGTACATGGAGTTGATATACCAATTGGACATCAATGTGTCTCCGTTGATGGCCTCATAAAACCAGATGCCTTGCTTCCAGTTGACACACGTGGTGATGACATGATGACTGTCCGCGATGCTCTAGGATCTTTTTTGGCATGGCCTGAGGAATTAATTAGCTACACAAATGTTGCGGTATAATGAATAATATATATATGTATAATATTGTCTGAATTTTGAAATTAAATTGTTCATTTCAAGATATTAAAAATTAAGTGGTATGTACATTTTATTTTGGTTTTATATTATCATCAGGTGCAGACAAAAGAAAGGCCCCGAAGAAGTGCTGAAAAAATAAAAAAGAATGACGGGTTGCAGGATTTGAAGGCACAATTTCTTCAAGCAAAGCCAGGTGCGAAAGTGCCAAAGGGCTTTAAGCTGTTGTATAAACATGCAACAACTTGGATGAAAACTACCGGGGTCAGTATCCAGGTTCGATATGAGCCGAATGTGTTTGGACATGAAAAACAATTTATTTGTTGCATGAGAATGTTGTGTCTTTATTGGAGTTTGAAATGTTGGGCCAAGCAGTAGTTGCAAGTTACATGGCGTAAGTTACCTTTTTTTTCTTTTTAATGATCATTTTTTTTAATGTTTGTAATTTTCCAGAACTTGCATTTTAACATCAGCACTCTTTCGATAGGCACTTGCATTCTGAGATTAGTGAAATACCAGAACTGGCGGAGACATTTGCTTTTATTGACCCCGGATCCACATATCACGTGAATGCTGATTTTGAAGCATACATTTTAAACCGGTTGAGAGAGGGTAACCCAGATCGCCTATTCTTTCTTCCGCATAATCAGAAGTAAGTACTTATTGTAATACTGAAAATTAAAAACATGGATAGTACAGTACAAATTTCTATGTGATGTGTCCTATCTGTCTTTGTTTTTTTATGAAAATAGTATGCATTGGATTTTGGTCGTTATCTGGGAAGGGGAAATATATATTCTGAATCCACTACCTCACCCGACACAATTTTCAGAACTAGAAAAGGCGTTATCAAGGTAAATTTTTATTAACGTAACAGTTTGGTATAATTGCATGTTCATTTCTGTACATTATATGAGATTTTATGTTTTTTATGCAGGGCTTTGAAAAGTTACAACTCTGAAACCGGCAGGGGCAACAAGATGGCCAAGGCAAAGTTTCTTAGTGTAAGTACAATAGATCGAGTACCTAATATTTGTGCTTAATATATATGATTTGTTTGACATGCCTGATTTGTCTTTTAATTAATGAAATAGGGATCTCCCAAACAACCCGGTGGGATTGAATGTGCGTATGTAATAATGCGATACATGAAAGAAATTATCGATGATGACAAGTTGAATTTTGCTAAAAAGGTATTACCTTGACGCTTCCAGTTTGCTATATACTGAGATATGGTTACTTTTCGATATGGTTACTTTTCATTCATGTACTGAATTTTGTTTGTTTCGAATTTGTAGTGGTTGGCCAAGACTCGATCGTGTTACAGCATTGAACAGCTAGATGAAGTTCGCATTGAGGCTCTGCAGTTCATCCAAGAGCATATATGATCAATTCTTGTACTCAAGGTCTTTTCTTTTGCGTAGTCGTATATTTGGTAATTTAGACGGTTCTGTGTAGTAAGAATGTAAGTGTATAAATACTGGGGTTGTTGTATAGGTTTGCAAATGCTGGGGGTTGTACATTTGGTAATGTAGATTCTGTAGTTTTTGAATGATTGATGCAGATGATGGGGTTGGTGTTGGTGATTTTTGGATGATTGATGCAGATGATGGGGTTGGTGTTGGTGGTTTTCGGATGATTGAATGGTTAAATGTATGAATGATTGACTGGTTAGATTTGTATGGATGCGTGTTATTCCTATGTTTTAGTTTTGGTTATGTAGTAAAGGACATCGGTTTTATTTATAACAAATGTCTATTAGTAACGAGTACATCGCTTTTTTAGAAAATTAGTGATGTAAAACTTTACACAATTTGGTCTATAAATTTCTTACACATCACTTTTAATTAAGAAAAGCTGATGTCAAAAAAGATAATGTACATCACTTTTAACCAAACAAAACTGATGTCAAAAAACGCAATGTACATCAGTTTAAGGGAAATAACTGATGTGAAAAACTAATATGTTCAAGTCTAAAGGATACATAGACATCACTTCATTCAAGAAAAAACTGATGTTTATACGCTTAATTAGACATCACCTTTTATTAAAGAAACAGATGTTTAATATGCCATTTTACATCACCTCTGTCAAAATTATCGATGTTTTTGTGACAAAAAACATAGCTCAATATATGTTTAATATGTTTTAATAGGTGTAATTTAGTTATTAAATAATTTTGTTATAGCATTTTTTGTGAAAAATCATCACATAGACATCAGTGTTTTTCACTAAAATCGATGTTTTTGTGACAAAAAACATAGCTCATGATATGTTTAACATGTTTAATTAGGTGTAATTTAGTTATTAAATAATTTACTTATAGCATTTTGTTTTAATAATCAACACATAGACATCTGTTTTTTTAACTAAAATCGATGTCTAATCCAGTATAGACATCGGGTATTCACCGATGTCTAGAATAGACATCACCGACATCAACATCGGTTGGGAAACAGCATAGACATCGGCCAAAAAGCGATGTCTATGGACTTTTTTCTTGTAGTGAATTAAGGGGAATTAGTTGTTACTAATTGTATTTTAGCCAATCAGACAATAACAAGTGTGATTTGGGATCCATTTTAGTTACCCATTTAGGACTTTTAGCATTTTTCTTTTTACATACCTATATTTTTTAGTTTTGTAATTAGTTAAACTATTAGCTGACTCGGATAATTATAGAGAGTCAAGTTTTTAGTACTGATGAATTACTTCATTTGTTAAATAATAGTTAAAGTCATATCCAACTTATTACAAAATTCTAACTATATAATAACCTAAACACCTCCACTTACAAATTACCTAATTTTAAATATCTCTTATAAATGACATAAAAAATATTTCTCATCATATATAAGCTTCTTCTCTTGATATTTCGATTTAAATTTTCTACCATTCCTTTCTGAAGCAAGTAAATTGTCATGTGTGTTGAAGCATTAGACTTTGCTTTTGCCATCATTATGATTTCAACTTTCTATTACTCACCTTGTCTCAAAATACCTTATCATTCCAAAACTGCCCTTACAAACTCTTTCAGCCACCTTACAAGCAAAAATTAGGTGATTTATCTCTCATCTTTCTCATTGCATAAACCACAAGTTAACTTACATTGAATGCCCAGTTTCCTTATTATATGAGTAGTTGATAACTTCCCCTGAAATACTAAGAAAATGATAAAATGCAATTCAACGGAGATGATTTACCACAATTCAACGGAGATGATTTACCACAATTCAACGGAGATGATTTACCACATAAGAACTTAATCCAGTTTACTTTAACAACATTTTCCCTTATTCTCTTATAATCATTGCAATTATAAGCATCTGCAATAGAAAATTTATCTCTTTTACTACCACCCCTTACGTGTTTTCTTATGCTAATGATTTTCTTCACAACTCATTAAGCCTGCTTAGCAACCTCCATAATTTCAATATTATTTTCCTTAATATAATAAACATGAACCATTTTATTCAAAGCACGTAAATAAATTTAAGGGTTAAAAGCCACAAAATAAAAAAAATAAATTTAAGCGCTAAATTTGATAGGTTAAACAGAATTTTGAAATTATTAATCAAAACCAAATTATATTGCTTACATGACTCATTGATCAAAACTCAAAAAGATTTTATTATGAATCAATGACTATCAATTCCACAATTTACATACTAATTATCTTATTTAACATTTAATCATGTCGATCTTATCATATATCATAAATTTTCACAACATTCGCTACAATTTCTTGAAATTTAATTAATAGTTTACAATATTTGAAATTTTGACAACATTGGCTGCAATTTCTTGAAATTTCTTAAAATTTGATTAAAAGTTTACAATATTCGCTACAATATTTCTAATTGTATTTTATCTAAATAAAATCGAAATGCAACCGAATAATATAATAAGGAATACTAACTCAACATGGTCATGAATTAGGGGTTTTTACTCATTGAGTACATAAAAAAATTATAAATTAAGTGGTCGGGCCAATATAGATTAAAGGCCCTTTTAATCACAATTTAATGTTAAATGGCCCATGATATCACTATCAAAAAAATTGTAGTTAGTCTCACATAATAAAGCAAGTTTTTTTCACGGAAAAAAAATTAAAAACTCATGCTTCCCTTGTTGTGCAGGTTCAAATTTCACCTGACTTTGTCACGTGCTTATTTTTATTGCAGAAATATTGAAAATACGTTTACATAAAAATAGTTTTTTTCTAAAAATTAGGGAGAAATGCAATGTGAAGATGAGTTTTCTAGATATACATTTTAAAGTTGTGTTTTTGTAAGATATAAAAGGATATTTTTCTAAATTATGATATTTTAAAATATTTTTATTATAGTTGTGATAGAAAGGGCAATTACCCGCCAATATAGGTAATTTCCTAAAATAAATTGAATCGGGGATAAAAACTCAAAGTTTTTCTTTCAAGACTAGTTCTAGGTTTCTGTAGTCAAAAAAATAAAATTCTAGGTGAAGAAGGCAAAATCTTGATATTAAGACCACATCTTAATGGTAGATAAATATCTCAGAACAAGCACCAAAAAAGTTCAATTTTGCTATGTATAGAGGGTTTTTTTGCTTCAAGGAGAATTTAGAAAAAAAATACTCAAAATTTGACTTATTTTGAATTATTTATTCTATTTATATGGGCTTAAACCCATGAGAATTAAGAAAAAAAAATAATAAAAGTTTGACTTATTTTGAATAATTTCATTCTAACTATACGTGAAGCCTAGTAAATTGTCAACTTTTGTCTCGGGTGTGTAGAAGTCCACATAAGGCCCGAATCTTGATGCATGTATGCGGCACGGTCAATGAATCTGAATTTTCTTATAAGATAGTTATATTGTTATAATAAGAAAAAATCCAAATTTCATTATATCCTAATAAAATAAAAGTAGATTGTGAAGATAAGATATTTTTATTATCCAAATTAAATATCAACATTTTACAGTGAATTTTTTAAAATACAAATCAAATACATTCAAATCTATAACACTAAGAAAAAAAATTAAGATCAATTGAATATATCCCTTTGATTAAATTTCAAAAAAAAAATTCTAAAACCTCATTTGAATATTCCCTGATATTATAAATCATTACTCGTATATTGATTGTATATTGATTGTAAATAAATAACAATTGGTATCGAAGCAAGCCCTCAATCTATAGAGGGTTCAAAGATCTTCAAGCTATAAAATCAATGATGGGTAAGAAGAATGTAGGTGTGAACATTCCACTTCTTGACAAGAGAATTTTATTCTCACAAGAAAGTGAAGATGAGGCTCTACTTGTCTCAAGATGAGGGGTTTGTCACATGTATTGACAATGGCCCTCATATTCCAATGGAGATAATCACGGGACTTGCAGCAGAAGACAGAACCATTGGTGCTGACCTAATAGTGGTAAGACATCCGGATGTCATTTATTCCAAGTCCTTATTTTTCTGCATTGTCATGCCATAAAACATGACTGATGTAAACAACATGTTTAATCCTCATAAAAATGTCATGAATTCACAGAATCTTGCATATGATTTTAACATCATTAATTCTGATCAAGAGTCAAGACCAACGTGGATTTTGATCCTCGTAAGTCTAAGCTTAAGAATGGAAACAAGGCAAAGAAAGCACCTAACAAAACTGGACCTAAAAGTGCTTGGGTACCAAATTAAAATTTAGTTGGTTTTATTTGTGTGCAAGGAAAGAAAATAAATCTATGGTATGTCGATAGTGGATGTTCAAGGCACATGACTGGTGATTCATCCATGCTCACAGAAGTGAAGGAAAAGGCTGACCCCAGTATTACCTTTAGAGATGATAATAAACGGTACTGTGGGATATGGCGTGATTTTAAAAAAAATATCATCATTGATCAAGTAGCACCAGTTGAAGGATTAAAGCATAGTGTCAGTCAACTCTGTGATAAAGGTCACAAGGTACACTTTAATTTGGAAACATGTGTTGTTACAGATAGGAAGAACAATAAAGTGGTTTTAACTGGAGTCAGAAAAGGAAATGTCTATGTAGCTAACTTCAACTCAACAGATGATGATTCTATTACATGCATTTTTAGTAAGGAAAGTGCTGATGAATGCTGGTTGTGCCATATAAAGTTGTCCTACCTCAACTTCTCAATAATGAATGATCTAGTCGAGAAGGATTTAATACGAGGAATGGAAAAATTGGATTTCTCCAAGGATGGTCTCTATGATTCCTGTCAATTTATCAAGCAAAAAAATCATCTTTTAAGAGTAAGACAGTATCCTCTATTGATAAATCCTTGCAATTGCTTCACATGGATTTATTTGGACCAGTCAATGTCATGTTTATCTCAAGGAAGAAATAGTGTTTGGTAATTATTGATGATTTCTCCAAGTTTACCTCCACCTTTTTCCTTCATTCAAAGAATGAGGGTAGTGAAATCATCATTAATCACATCAAGTTGATTAACAATAATTCAGACTTCAAAGTAAGAAAAATCATGAGTGACAATGAAACTGAGTTCAAGAATTCAATTATGACAGAATTCTGTAAAAAGTTTGGCATTCTTCATGAATTCTCTGCACCAAGAACTCCTCAACAAAATGAAGTTGTTTAGAGAAAAAATAGAACCCTCGTTGAAGTAGCAAGGACAATGCTAGGGGAAGAAAAACTATCCACCTATTTCTGGGTTGAAGCCATTTAACACTGTGTGTTATACTCAGAATATCTCTGTAATAAACCAAGCTCATGATATGACTCCCCATCAACTGTTTAAAGGGAAGAACCCAACTTTGGACTTTCTGCATATGTTTGGATGGAAGTGTTTTATTTTAAGGAATCCAGGGGAAAATATCGTCAAATTTTTGTTAGGTATACAGCTAGCAAGGCCTACAAAGTCTATAACATAAGAATCAACATTTTTTATAGAATTCGTACATGTGATCTTTAATGATAAGAAAATTCAAGGACGGATAGATCAGGAGTACAATGATGCACTTAATTTTAATGATGAAATGGAAGACTGGTAAGATGAATCAGATGATACCCCAAGAAGAAACAACACATAGACTGTAAGTTCACCCAATGAAATTGATCAACGAATCGGAACAACAGCTAATGAAATTGAGGCATCTATTGAAGCTCAAAATGATTCTTCAGTTGATAGAAACTCTAGAACTCCATGAGCTGCTACTGGAGTACCAAACTCAGGGGGAGCTTAAATTATGTGATTGAGAATACTGCCTTAGTAGGTGAAGGTGAGGTTGTAAGGACAGTGAGCTAGGGGCATGCCTTGTTGCAATAACATAGAGAAATTAAGAGAAACACAGGTACATGAGGAATAAGGATAGAGAATGTTCATGTTTCCTCCTCAACTCCATCGAGTCGGGATCTATACAAGGAAGAATATCAGACTAATTTGGATAGTGTAAATCATGATCCTTCCATATTTCAACATCTAATTCCAGCCTATCAGACCATAGCTCGTCAATCAAACCTGGAAGCTGAAGCTGCTCTTGGATTGACACATACCACACAAACCATGATGAGAGTAATAATGATATCTCAAAACTCCAGCTGAAGCTGCAGATGACTTTGAGTATGATACTAATAGTGATGAAGAAAATACTGCTAAGAATTCAGGCATTGATGAAAGTACTGAGTCTCCAAACCAAACTGCATACCTCTAAGTAGGATGACTAACTACATCGACTTTCCACTACTTTTATCTCGTGCCAATATTATTATTCAGCCGTGAAATTTCTTTTAGTTAGATTATTGTAACCGAAAATTAATATACTAGAGCCCCACGATTATGATTAGCCCATAATCAGACTCATCATCAACGTGGGTTCCGATAAAAGCATGGTATAATAAACGTAGTCTTTATAAAAAAATAATAAACAAAGTACGTAATCCAGAGTATTAGGATCAACAAAACAAGAAACGAGCATCCAAGATTATAACTTAGAACAAAGATTCACAAGAATAAACTAGATCTTCTTCGCCTTCGTTGAATTGTGCTATAGGTCTTCTTGTCGTCTTCTCCTTAAGCCCCGTTATAAAAAAGCGTCTTTTTTATTGTCTTTAAATAGCACCCCAATTAATCCAAAAGCCCAGAAAAACAGTTTTCTAATTGAAACAGGAAATTGGATCACCAGCGTGGGCGCGCTGACATTCTGTTTCTCTGGCGCGGGCGCGCCGGTCTTCTGGAAAAACTGGAATTGCCTTCTTTTCTTGCTGCAACGAGTTGGACTTCATGAGCCTTTATTCCTTGGACACCATCCTAACACCATATTAGCATCAAATCAATGCTAATTCACCTGAATCCCAGATTAATGCCTGAAATGCAAAAAACTAAAAAACACATTAAAACACCAACAACTTGAGTACAAATACACCAATTCAAAACTTAATGGAGCGTTATAAAGTGTCATAAATGCCACTCAACAGTTATTTTAACAGTCAACCAGTGATTTGACCTGAATTTTTTTCTTCAGCTCATCTCAGCTCGGCTCGTTTTGATGGAGAAAGCTTGTGTTCGGCTCGGTTCGACTCGACTCAATTTTGTTCGATAAAGACTCGTGTTCAGCTTGTTCGTTAACAAGATTGAGTTCAAACACGGTTTTCTGTACATTAAGAAACCTCGGTTCGCTTGGTTCGTCATAAAAGAAATTAAAGCGCGGTTCGATTCTATCAAAACTCGGCTCTAGTTTGATTATTATTCAATCTTTATATATAAATATACTATCATGACTCATGAATAATGATGGGATTATAAATGTCATGAATAATTATGGGATTACTAATTCCGCATTATTATATCGGGATTATAATCCTCTGAAACAAACATGGTCTTAGTTTATAATGTATTTAAAACAAATATTCCGATAAAAAACCTGAGTTTACAATGTATTTAGCTAGTACAAATTCTTAGGTGAAGCAACATATGAAGAGGTAAAGAAAGAATATGATGTCAAAAGGCTAGCTTGAGCACCCCTCGAACAAGATATATGATCTACCTCCGTGATCTACTATGTGACATTCTTTATTATCATGCCCTAAAAAACGAGGGAAGAACTTCTTTAGAATCATGGATACAGTGAAAATAAGTTGGATGTTTTGGGTGCTAACTGATTACAGCTTTTAGTCATTTTATTTAATTGATAGAAGTTCAAGTTAAATGCATCTTATAATAATTTTTCACTTTTTATATATAAAATTCCTTTAAAAACATTAGTGTACAACTAATTTCATTGGGTTATATAGGAAATTAGAAACATAATTACATAAAGAGGAATATTAAAATGAGATTCTCTTAGATTTTCTAAATTTATTGAAAGGATATATTAAACTGAGATTTTAAACATTTTTCCCAATATTATAGATTCAATATATTTGATTAGAATTATAAATAATTCATTGTAATTGTAATTGTAATATGGTGAAAATTCATTTGAATCCTAAATATCTTATCTTTTACAATTGGGGATCAAAGGTGTATTTTCATGAGAATTTAAGATATTAAAATTTTTACCATACTTAATTTCAATTATTTTAGAAAATCATAAAAAAATATGATGGGTTTAGTTAGATACAAATAAATTCATATTTATTGGATTGTAGTTGGGATTTGACTAGGTACGTGAAAACTCACCATCACACATTTTGCATCATCACACAAGAGCAACTTGTGCCAAGAGGTGTGCCAACCCCATTTGACATGCACCATTGTTAGAATTCCATTAAAGGTGTAGGATGTTATTGGGATGTGTTGGTATGGCATGCTCATTTGGGTGCCAAAAGTTGGCATACCATAGATTTTTTTTGGTATAAACTTTATTTGTGGTTTCAATAATGCATAAAATTGTATTTCTCTAATTTATATAATGCACTTTGTTATTGAATAAGTGAAGTTGGTATATAGCCATTGAAGTGTTCATATTTATCTAATTTTCATTCATTCATCTCTCTCCTCATCTCTTTCGTATTCTCTTCTATATATCACTTTTTTCAATAAAGTCCAGATTTAATTTTTTTGATGAAATCTTGTTTCAGTATGTGGTTATCAAAGTTTTTAGTTCTATTCATTTTTTTGAGATGGTAGTGTATTAGGGGTTTTGTTAGTTTTCTAAGAAGGATTTATAGGATGTTTTGAAATATAGGTGATACTGGTTGTTGTAATTGATTGATGAATGATGTAAATGATTATACGGATGTAACTGATGTTATGATGTTATTAATTAGGTTGGGTTGTTCTTCTAGATATTTTAACACTTGTGAGAATAAAGAATTTGGATATTTTATGTCTAAAGCCATCCCAAAATAAAAGGGATATTTATTTTAACACTTGTTAAAATAAAGAATTTGGATATTCTACCATCAAAAAGCGAACCTTATCTTATTTTGTTTCCGAGTGGTTTCCAATATTTTAATGATTTTTTTGTTTGTTCATAGAAAAATATTAAATTTCTGAACATATTTTATAAATAAAATTACATATACTAAAACTAAAAAAATATAATTATTCTAGGAAAATATAAACCTAACTTTATCACATTAACTGTATTTTGCAAACAAAACCTTCAGATCTTTTTATGCTTAAAGGTGTGTTTACAAACTAAAGTAATTTGTTTTAAAAAAATTATAATTTATTTATTATCATGCCATGTCATTTTTATTAACATTTAGTATCCAATAATATATAGTTTTAAATTATGTATTACAAACAATTAATAGTATCAAGAAACAAGTATTTTTATTTTAGAACTCAAATTCGAAACTTTCAATTTTGTAAAGATATTGAATTTTTTTTAATCAAGAGATGAATCTACATCCAATAATTAAAAGTTCAAATTACAACTATAAATCAAAACAATAAATCTGAATCATTTATTTTCTTACTTTACGACCCATATGCCATTCCAACTTGCTAAATATTAATTTTATTTTATTTTTGTTCTACATTATACATTTATTTCTCTTTCAATTTAAATTTATGAAATTTAATCTCCACCCAATAACAATATTATAATTTCATAGTTTTTTTTTAGTTTTGGATTAAAGTAACATTTTTCCTATTCAACTTTAAGCTGGTATACTCTGAGGCATGATCAGCATTTGATCTTCTTCCAGAGGTTATTCCTTAGCTATCCTCTAGTGTAATCTACTTAACCTTTTTACAGACTCAAGAAATATAATTACAGAATACGAAATTAGATTATCATACAACTGATCCTTAATTGTACACGCATGTCTTGCACAACAAAATATTAAAATAACTTGTGATTGTGTGTAATAGTAAGTGTGGGGTCGTAAATGCGTGAGTTAATTATATTCTGGTACAAGATAAGTGGTAAAACATGATTCAATACAGTGTTGCCTTTTAAATCCCTGACCCCCAATTTGGGGGCATCACAAGACGTGAAGGGATGAATTCCCAAACCATAGAGGAGAGGATTTGTTCTCGTAAAACGCACATTCGGAACTCCAAAAAGATTTGGGATCGCGAAGCGATCATGATTCATGACTCAAGTTGTCAGTTTCAATGAAGAACGTAATCTCTTAACTACCATTATTGGAAAGTAGACCATGCACACTTCTGTTCAAGGGTCGAGCCCTCCAGGAACAAGAATTTGAAGGACGGGATCCCGGAAGTGGAATGTGAGTTCTCCACTATAAAGATGTGAATATATCTATATATGAGACTTGGAACCTCTGCATATGAAAAGAGAGAAGTCCAGACTGTACGTAAATAGAAGGAACGAACAACTGATGAAGACATCACTCTAAGGAGGAGGATGTCCTAAGCCTCAAGAGACCACAAAGACTGAAATCTTTGAATGATGACAAACGGATATTAGTTCACGAAGATCGTGTTTAAAAAATATTAAAAAAGAGCAATTGAATCAACAACTTTTAAGGATTTATAGGCTGAAGCCCCAAGGGTCGATTACCTAATAGTTAATTTAAGCGATATTTTATGAAGGAGGAAAATAGAACCTCCCAGGGATGATCCCAATTATTTGATGCCAATGAGTGCTCATATCTCAAAGATGTTTGAGAAGCGTAATATCAAGGCGTATAATGGAACAGGTGATCCGACCAACCATGTTAGGACGTTTTTACATACACGGTTTTTCAATGGTGTACGATGCTCTCAAGTGCATGGAGTTTGCCCAATCTTTAGGGGGCATGGCACAAAGGTTGTAAAGCCGTCTACTTCCAAGCTCGATTGGATCCTTCAAAGATCTCAGTCAAGATTTCCTCAAGCACATATTAGAGGGAAAGTGCACGAGAAAAGCTCGACGTCTCTCATGAATCTCGATAAAGGGGCGAAGTAATCCTTAGGGAAATATCTAAGCCGATTCACGAAGGAGGCTTGAAGCTCCCATATCTAGGTGATACAGTAGCTATGATAGCCCAAGTAACAAGCAACTAATAATGAGCTCTTCCAGATGTCCTTGGACAAGCATGCACTTAAAAGGAAGCTACAACTCCAAGAGAGAGCCTAAAGGGATATCAAGGCTAGGGAAAGCGTGAAATGATTGTGATGACTAACAAGAACTCGGGCAACAAGAAGTAAAAATGGAGCAAGAGTATAATGACAAGGACAAATATCCTTGAACTGGAAAGAACTTCGACTCTACTACCAAGATTAATCAAGGACTAAGGTACATAAATTATGCAAGATTAAATGCTCGAAGGATACAAATTTTGATAGATATAGATAAGGATAAGGACTTCAGATGGCCAAAGCCACTAAGGGGAGACCCGAAAGGAAAGATAAGAGCCAATATTTTAGATTCCACAAAGATGTCAATCATGACACCCGCGACTACATACAACTCAAGGACGAAATCGAGTATCTAATATGAGGAGGAAAATATGGCAGATTCGCCAAGGGTGAAAATGGCGGAGGCCAAAGAAAATATAATGATCGTGGGGATAATGATTCGACACGAGTCCTAGTCATTGCGTTGCGGTCCATTTGATATGATGGGCCAATCATTTGCTTCAATGGTACCAAAGGTGCAACGTGGAATCTGCTATAGGAGAATAATAAAAAAAATCAAAAATCCCCAAGCTACAAAAAAGTCGGGACTACCACCCCGAGGGCTAGTGACTGACATAATCATCGGAGGGCCAACAACTGCTGGGACAACAAAGAACTCTCTAAAAGACTATGTCAAGGAGGTGATGATCATAGATGGAGATGCACCTAAGCGTTCCAAGACTGAACTGTCGCTTGAGTTCGGTGATCCCGACCTTGATGATCTGAAGTTTCCCCAAGATGATCCTCTAGTTATCACCCCGATAATTAAAAATTTTCCTGTCAAGCGAGTCCTTCTAGATAATAGAGCTTCCGTAGACATTCTGTTTCATGACACATTTCTAAGAATGGGGTAGAATGACTACCAACAGACCCTTTCGGACTCACCCATCTACGAATTCAACCGGGTGGAATGCAAGGTCGAAGGAACAATACAACTTCCCATGACAATTAGAGATGAGATAAGAAAGAGTGTTGAACTTTCCGGTTGTCAAGGCATCCTCTACCTATAACACAATCCTTGAAAGGACATAAATTCATGTGTTTAAGGTGGTGCCTTTAACCTATTACATGGTACTCAAGTTTTCCACCAGAAATAGGTAATTCCTAAAAAGAGGATATCAGGAAATGGCCCGAAGTTGCTATATTGCAGCACTTAGGCCCAATGGAACCGGGGGGCATGTCCTTCCCATTGAAGACATGGATGTCCGCGAGAATGAAGAGGGTCGAGGGAAGCCAGCTGAGGACTTCGTCCCAATTTTTCCAGACCCGTTAGACCCGGAAAAGGTCACATACATCGGAGCACCTTTGGAAAATCCCTTGAAAGGCCGAATGACCAAGGTTTGAAAAGAAAAGGGTGATGTGTTTTCTTGGATAACAGCTAAATATATGGATTGACCCCAATCTTATAACTCATAAGTTGAATGTCGATCCAACTCGTAAGGATATCAAGCAGAAGAAGAGAACCTATGACCCTCATAGAATGGAAGCCATAAATCAAGAAGTAGAATAGCATGTAGAAGCTGGATTTGTTAAGGAATTATAATTCCCTGAATGGTTGGCGAACCCTTTGATGGTCAATAAAGCCAATTGAAAGTGGATGATGTGCATTGACTTTACTGATCTAAATGATGCATGTCCGAAGGACTGCTACCCCTGCCAAGGATTTATACCCTGATCGAAGCCACAGCTAGGAACAAGATGCTAAGTTTCATGGATGGCTTCAATGGCTATAGTCGGATTAAAATGCACAAGGAAGACACCCACAAGGTATTTTTCGTAACTAACTTTGGTGTCTTTTGCTATCTTGTTATGGTTTTTGGACTAAAGAATGCAAGAGCCATGAATCAAAGACAGGTGAATAAGATACTCACCCATCTAATTGAAAAGACTATGGAGGTCTATGTGAATGACATGTAGTCAAAAGCTTATTAACCAAGGCCGGCTATATTTTATCATCTCGGAGAGGCATTTGAAGTGCTGAGGCAGCACAAAATGATGCTAAACCCCGCCAAATGCATTTTTGGCGTGGGGTATGGAAATTTTTTAGGTCACATGGTGTCAAAGAGAGGAATAAAGGCAAACCCAAGATAAGAGAAAGGGCATCCTAGATATGATCCCACCATACTCAATAAGGGACGTTCAAAATTTACGACGAAAATTGCTGCTTTGGGAAGATTTATCTCCAAGTCAGGAGAAAAATGCCTTCACTTTTTCAAAACCCTGAAGAAGGTAACGAATTTTGAGTGGACCCCTGAAAGACAAGAGGCCTTTGAACAGCTGAAGAAATGCATGACTCAAGCCCCGTCGTTGGTTAAACCAAGTCCCGGGGACATTCTGTACCTATACCTTGCGGTTTTTGAGCAAGCAATGAGTGTCGTCTTAGTGAAGGAAGAATAGAAGGTTCAAGAATATATCTACTTTGTGAGTAAGGTTCTCCGCAGAGTGGAGTTGAATTACTCCATTACTGAGAAGTTTGCACTTGCCCTAATAACAGCCTTGAGTAAGTTGCAACCCTACTTCTAGGAACATAAATTCAAATTTCTAACAGACCAACCTTTGGTGAATATCCTTCGCAGATCATAAGCCAGTGGAAGGCTCGTCAAGTGGACAATTGAGTTGGGAGAATTTGATATTAAATACAAGCCTCGAACAACCATTAAGGTTGAGGCATTAACAAACTTTGTGGTTGTATGTACCACTAATAACCAAGAAGTCGGGGGGTAAGACTTAGTAACCCCGGAAGAAAATAAAGAGAATGAATGTAAGGACTTGACTCTGAAAGAGTACTGCAAGATGTAGTAAGCCCAGAAGAAAAGAAAGAGAATAAAGGTAAGGACTTGACTTTTAAAGAGTGCTGGGTTCCCTTATTTGACGGAGCGTCCAAAAAAGAGTCAAGTGGTGCAGGCTTAGTCTTGCAAAGCCCCAAAGAGTTCATCATCGAGTACGCTTTGAAGCTGGAATTCCCGGCAACAAACAACGAAGCGAAATATGAAGTTTTGATAGCCGACTTAGGCTTAGCTAGAACCAAGAGGGAAAGAATCTTAAAGTTTGTGGAGACTTGAGACTTGTGATTGCCCTGATTTGTTATAGTGAATTTTTTTATTTAGTTCGCATAAATTTAAGATGCGGGCATCTATCTTTGTTTCGAACTGTTTATCCTCTATTACCTTAATATTTTAGATGATGATTACTTAACATATATCTATATCATTAATTATGATGTACATGCTTATATTATCATTTTACTTAAGTTGCTTGTTTGAATATTGTATCTTAAATATAGATATAATTTGATATATTATTTTTGTTGAATAATTAAGGTTGTGTCTATGAATTTTACCTCTTTGTATAATAGATCTGGATAAGTTCTTTTCTGGTTTTTTAATTCGAAGATGTCGGCAATTGTTTAGACCTGTTATGCACAATGAGGATATTTATATCATATTTTGATCTGTATTATATGCTTATATTGTTGCTTTACTTGAGTTATTTATGTAAAGATTAATGTATCATTTTACTTGGAAACATAATATAATATAATTTTTTGTTGAATGAGCTGTGAGTCTGAATTGACCTCTTTGAATGTGAGAAATCTTTTGTTTTCTAATGGTCAGTTTGTGAAAAGTTCTAGAATTGTGTCATTATTGTTGCTAGTCTACCTATGTCCACTTTTGTAAACACAAATGATCAGATAAGGAGATCTAAAACTAAGTAATAATAATTATAACTATTTTCGCTAGTATTTTTAAAAATGGGTAATGAATATCGATATTTGAACCTATTGAACACTATATTAGCTAAGGTTCAAGTTATTGTATTTCTTTCTTCAAGTCATTCAGGTAATTTAGGGTTAAAATTCTGAAGTTCCTTACCTATCATCTTAAAGTTCTACAAACTAATTTCTAATTTTTGTAATTTAGTTTTACCCCTACTCATACTGAGTGATAATTGAAAATATTGGCATAAATAACAAGTAACGAGTACATGCATGGATAATAATGACACTAGACCGGAACATTTCACGAACTGATCATCAAAAGGAAAGAAATACGAAAAAGTGTGTCTTTCGTGATGATTTAATATTTTGAATTTTTATTATATTTAGTTTGAAGTTTTTTTAAAATATTTATAAGAATATCATGGGCTTATTTCGATTACAAGTAATATATACGGATATATGATCTTCGTCCAGATAGAATCCTTAGGCTTGATACTGTGTTAGGAAAAAACCCCAGTTTGCTCCTTTGCATTTTTTACAGACTTTAAGTGTTACAAGTATAGAATATAAATTTAGATAACAAAACAACTAACTTAGGGTTGGCCCCAAGCTTAAATGATACTGAAATAACTATTCATTAATCTTCCACTCAGATCATAGATGCTAATGACATTTTTAGCTCCAGTAATCTTTGACATCATCTTTTATATATTACAATCTCCCTCAACTTGAACATTATGAAATTATGCACAAGTTCTGGTTGATGATGTTAAAACTTTATCTAAATGCAGAACCCAATTTTCCCATCTGATCTTCTTTTGTGAGTTGCATTTAGATTTATTTCTTCCTCTCCCCCTATCAAGAAAAGAATATTATTATCTGGCAATATCCATTAGCTGTTTTGGCATTTAGATATATTCTCCCTATTTTTGATATTATCTTCAGGAAGAAAGATCCAGCTCGATGCACATTGTTCAAGCTTTTGTCAATGTTTATTTAGAACACTATCAACAGCTTCAAGCTTTAGTGAAGTCTGTAGTGATGAGTTTAT
Source organism: Apium graveolens (assembly GCF_009905375.1). NCBI lineage: Eukaryota > Viridiplantae > Streptophyta > Magnoliopsida > Apiales > Apiaceae > Apium > Apium graveolens. Next base: position 8,713,537 of record NC_133652.1, read on the forward strand.
CAAGTAGAATAGAATAGGAAATACCTAAGCTCTCTGTTCTTTTGAATAAGTAGTCTCACTACTTTTCACTGCACTATCCTCATGACTTTTAAGAGTCAGAGTAACCTCATAAGGATTGCTAAATCTAGACATTCATCTACCTCTCCTTCCTTTTTTCCAAGAAGGATACTGCCTCTCTTATTTTCTGTGATTCTCTTAATCTTTTCTCACATTCTCATATGAAAGGCTCAAACTTAGGACTGTGTTTGTTCATGAGCTTCCAGGGATGATCCCAATTATTTGATGCCAATGAGTGCTCATGGTACATAAAGTGATCTAAACAATTGCCCACATCTCCTAATTAAAAAAACCAGTCATCTAAAACATTAAGATAGTAAAGGATAAACAAGTTGAAATAAAGATAGATTCTTGCATCTTAAATTATGGAAACTAAACAAGAAAATTTCAGATTTATCACATACAAAGGGGTAAAATACATATACACGGCTCCTTATTTTAACAACAGAAATGTTTATCAAATTATATTTATAAATTATAGGATTTAATCTTTACATGAGTACTCAAGTAAAACGACAACAAAAAGCTTGTAAAATGAATAAATGATATAAATATATGTTAAGTAATCGGTCCCTCAAAATATTATAATAAAGGAGAAACAAGTCCAAAGAAACAGAAACTTGTACAACAAAATAAATGATATAGATATATGTTACGTGACCGATCCTCTAAAGCCACACATTAAGGTAGTAGAAGATAAACAGTTGGAAACAAAGATACAAAGATAAATGCCAATATTTTAAAATTACTCAAAATGAAATAAGAGAATTTACGGATCTACCACATAGAAAGCTGTAAATTTATACACATAACTGATTCAATAAAAAATATATCAAATTACACTTCCAAGCTAAAATATACAGTCTTTACAGAAGCAACTCAAGTAAAGCAACAAGAACAAAATAAATGATATAGATCTCGACATGGTGTTTATACAAGGCAAAATAAACATATCCCCCTAATAAAATCACAAAAAGAACACAACCCACAAACACACACCAAAAAATGAATAAAACCTTGAGAAATTACAAGAATGGAGTGAAATGACCAAGATTTCCATGCAACTTGATTCTTATGGATAAAGGGGGAGTCAAATGAAGGGATTATAGGTGTTTTATTCCTTTGTATATAGATATAGATGTATGTATGTATTTGTATCTAATGTTTCTCGCACACAACAAGGTGGTGCAAGGGCGACAAGATAGGGTTTTGATGAAAATGAGTGAAAGTGCTACTGGTATTTGTACTAGGTGGGCTAGTTAGGGTTTGGTCCATCTGGGCTTTAAGATAATTTGGGTTTTGGGCTTTATATTACATATCATTTGTTCAAATTTAAAAATAAGAGCCTCGATATATTTTTATTAATATCTAATATTGTTTAGAGTCACAAATACTTAAACTATTGAATGTTTTTTTGTGATAACTCATAATATATTTAGTTGTATTTTTTTATTAGGTAAAATATAACTCAAATACAATTCACACCTTGTAATGGTTTTTCATATTTCAAAAGACACTTTATTTTCTTTTAAAATATCAATTTACAGCTAATTTTACCCAAAGTTATTTGAATATTAAGAATTTATTGCTTTAAGATAAATATTAAATGAAATTTGTATAGATGTTTTAAATTTTCTTGAATGATTTATTCAACTGAGACCTTAAAGATTTTTTTTGGATATTGGACATTTGGCTATATTTGATTTGGAATAAACATTCATTGTAATAAGTTAGAAATTCATTTGAACGTATAATATCTTATCTTTTATCATCTATGCGATGAAAGGCGTATTTCATTGTGATTTCATATATTAAATTTTTTGGTTATATTTTATTTAAAAAAAATCATAAGATATAAATAACGAACTTATTTAGATTACAAGTAAATTCATATTATTCGGTAGTATGCTCATATATAGATTTGGTCTTTAAGTAGAATTCTACCACCCATATTAGACGAGTTTGTAGCCGATGTGATAAGATAAAACAATTCTGAACTATTATAAAATACTGAATTCACGAAAAATTATTCATTTCTATTATGAATCTAACGGGCTTTCGGAACTGAGATAATCCGTGGTCGGTCTAAAGTAGTTAATGAGCATACTTGGCAATAAACTTCCTGGTTCGTAAGATGGTTTCAACAATATTACTCACTATCAATGGACTTTATAATGGGCTTATAGTACTATGGGCTTAACAAGCTTGTGGAAATCAAAACTAATTATTGGTCGACATTATCGGCTCAACGGGACATTAGTATTGATAAATATCCTTGAACTGACAAGAACTCCGACTCTACTTCCAAGATTAATCAAGGACTAAGATTCACAAATTATGCAAGATTAAATGCTCAAAGGATACAAATTTTGATAGAGATAGAGAAGGATAAGGACTTCAGATGGCCAAAGCCACTAAGGGGAGACCCCGAAAGGAAAGATAAGAGCCAATATTATAAGTTCCACAAAGTTGTCAATCATGACACATGTGACTATATACAACTCAAGGAAAAATCAAGTATCTAATTTGAGGGGGAAAATATGGCAGATTCGCCAAGGGTGAAAATGGCGGAGGCCAAAGAAAAGATAATGATCGTGGGGATAATGATCAAGATTATAATCCATGGTCCTCCGACATGAGTCCTAGTCATTACGTTGTGGTCCGTTTGATATGATGGGCCAATCATTTGCTACATTGGTTCCAAAGGTGCAGCGCAGAATCTGCTATAGGAGAATAATCAAAATACATCAAAAATCCCCAAGCTACAAAAAAGTCGAGACTACCACCTCGAGGGCTAGTGATTGACATGATCATCAGAGGGCCAACAGCTGCTGGGACAATAAAGAACTCTCTAAAGGACTATGTCACGGAGGTGACGATCATATATGGAGACACACCTAAGAGTTCCAAGACTAAAATGACACTTGAGTTCGGTGATCCCGACCTTGATGATCTGAAGTTTCCCCATGATAATCCTCTACTTATCACCCTGATAATTAAAAAATTTCCTGTCAAGCGAGTCCTTCGAGATAATAGAGCTTCCGTAGACATTCTGTTTCATGACACATTTCTAAGAATGGGGTAAAATGACTCCCAACAGACCCTTTGAAATGCACCCATCTACGGATTCAACCGGGTGGAGTGCAAGGTTGAAGAAACAATACAAATTCCCATGACAATTAGAGAAGAGATAAGAAAGAATGTTGAACTTTCCGGTTGTCAAGGCATCCTCTACCTATAACACAATCCTTGGAAGGACAAAAAATCATGTGTTTAAGGTGGTGCCCTTAACCTATTACATGGTACTCAAGTTTTCCACCAGAAATAGGTAATTCCTAAGAAAGAGGATATCAGGAAATGGCCCGAAGTTGCTATATTGCAGCACTTAGGCCCGATCGAACCGGGGGGCATGTCCTTCTCATTGAAGACATGGATGTCCGCGAGAATGAAGAGGTCGAGGGAAGCCAACTGAGGACTTGGTCCCAATTTCCCCAGACCCGTTAGACTCAGATAAGGTCCATATGTCGGAGCACCTTTGGAAAAGCCCCTAAAAGGCCGACTGACCAAGGTTTGAAAAGAAAATGGTGATGTGTTTTTTGGATAGCAGTTAATATGTATGGGATTGACCCCAATCTTATAACTCATAAGTTGAATGTCGATCCAACTCGTAAGGATATCAAGCAGAAGAAGAGAACCTATGACCCTCATCGAATGAAAGACATAAATCAAGAAGTAGAATAGCTCGTAGAAGCTGGATTTATTAAGAAATTAAAATTCCCTGAATGGTTGTCAAACCCTTTGATGGTCATAAAGCCAATGGAAAGTGAAAGATGTGCATTAACTTCACTGATCTAAATAATGCATATCCGAAGGACTGCTACCCCTGCCAAGGATTTATACCCTGATCGAAGCCACAGATGGGAACGAGATGCCCCTCATAGAATGGAATCCATAAATCAAGAAGTAGAATAGCTTGTAGAAGCTGGATTTATTAGGACTTAAAATTTCCTGAATGGTTGGCGAACCCTTTGATGGTCAATAAAGCCAATGGAACGTGGAGGATGTGCATTGACTTCACTGATCTAAACGATGCATGTCCGAAGGACTGGTAGCCCTGCCAAGGATTTAAACCCTGATCGAAGCTACAGTTAGGAACGAGATGCTAAGTTTTATGGATGGCTTCATTGACAGTCAGATTAAAATGCACAAGGAAGACACCCCAAGGTATTTTTCATAACTCAATAAGGGACATTTGAAATTGACGAGGAAAATTGCTGCTTTGGGAAGATTTATCTCCCAGTCAGGGAGAAAAATGCATTGCCTTTTTCAAAACCCTGAAGAAGGTAACAAATTTTGAGTGGACCCCTAAAAGATAAGAGGCCTTTGAATAGGTGAAGAAATGCGTGATTCAAGCCCCGTCGTTGGTTTAAACCAAGTCCTGGGGACATTCTGTACCTATACCTTGCGATTTCTGAGCAAGCAATGAGTGTCATCTTAGTGAAGGAAGAATAGAAGGTTCAAAAGTATATCTACTTTGTGAGCAAGGTTCTCCACAGAGCGGAGTTGAATTACTCCACTACTGAAAAGTTTGCACTTGCCCTAATAACAGCCTTGAGTAAGTTGCAACCCTACTTCCAGGAACATAAAATCAAATTTCTAACAGACCAACCTTTGGTGAATATCCTTCACAGATCATAAGCCAGTGGAAGGCTCGTCAAGTGGACAATGAGTTGGGAGAATTTGATATCAAGTAGAAGCCTCGAACAACCATTAAGGTTGAGGCATTAACAAACTTCGTGGTGAATGCACCATTAACGACCAAGAAGTAGAGAGGTAAGACTTAGTAACCCCGGAAGAAAAGAAAGAGAATGAATGTAAGGACTTGACTCTGAAGAGTACTGCAAGATGTAGT